>NC_134486.1:284699394-284999394 GCF_040206685.1 Ascaphus truei | reverse complement strand
TTGGAGTCTGATAACTTGCTGGTGAATTTGATTGTTCTCTTTGGCGAAGCTCTGGTTGAATCTTCCTTACTAATAATAATTTCTGAAGAGAAAACCTGCAGCTTTCGTGTACTGGCCTTGCCGGTTTCTCCCTCTGTAGCTGGATGTTTCTTAACAGGTGAACAGGGCGGATGCCTTACATTCCTATCAGTGCTATTCTGCTTATTGGGTCTGGCTGTCGGGCTTTGCACATGTCCTTGACTTGTGCCTGAAAATGCATCAGTGAGAGTAGTAGGACTTTCAGCAGGTGAAGGTTGATCATTAACCTTTTCTGTGATGGCTAGTTGAGCTTCCGTTTCTAGTACGGACGGGTCCCCTTCATTATACTGACTCAGATCAGACAATCCATTGTCACTTTTACCATTGGTGATCTCTTTCTCGCTTTGATTGACAGGAAGTCCTCGCTCCTTTGAGGCTCGTCGCGTAACCTGATCTGACAGAGTATCCACATTAACAGTCCTGCTGCCTGCCTGATTCTGTACTGTGGGACCAGACGTGGTCACAGAGACCTGAACTTTCTTTCTTTCTCTCACCAACTCCTTCTCAGGGGTCTTGGAAGGAGTCGCCGGCTTTTCAGTTGTAGGATTTGTTGGAGACTCCGGAGGCGTTTTGCCAACTCTCTTTTTGTTGGAGGTAAAAAGATTCCCAAATTTTCCCAAAACGGGTTTCTTTGTGTTGTCTTTTTTAGGTGACTCTAGAGACTGTGCCCTAGAAGACTACAAATAGAAAGAAAAAAAGAATGAAATGATTTATGTTAAATGTACATGAATAAAAGCACATTTCTGTATCTAATAAGAAGCAGGGCACTGCATTTACTAAAAGGGTGTTGCCTCCCTCCCAGCACACCTCTGGCACCTTATCACTATTTATTTAGTTTTTTCCCATTTGTAGCTAGAGTTTGGTAGCTCTCCAAAGCAATATTGAATAGCTTTGGGTCTCTGCACAGTGACATTCGAATGGAAGAAATCTCATTTTAAAAAGTGGGACCACAATTAAATCTGCGATACAATGAGAATCAATAAAACCACATTGCAAATAGCGAAAACTGCCTGCACATGAGATAGACCAGGGGTGCACAAACTTTTCCCCCTGCATGCTGTCGCTCCCTTACTTTGGCTCCGGCATCAAATGACGCTGTGGGGGTCATGTGACGCCACATTGCCATGGTAACTCCACATTGCCATAACGACGCATCGCTGGAAGCTAAGGTAAGTGAGTTACAGAGGCCTGGTGCAGTCCCCCGGCATTTCATTTCAATGCCTTGGGGAAGAGCGTGGGACCTCTGTAACCGCCGCGCCCCCCCCTGGAAAATCTTGCGCCCCCCCCCGTTTGCACACCCCTGAGTTAGACTGTATTGTAAAGAGCAAGACCGTTAGTAGAATTGTATTTGACATTGATCTGACCATGTGCTCAGCAATTTCCACAATCAAGATACCCGTTTGTAAAATGACAATGAACAATATGTAACAGGAGGTAACGATGATCAAGTTTCCAGGCGTAAAAAAATAAACAATGTAATGAAGGAATCCTGAACAACTTAAATCTGTATGGAATGCACCTTTACAATAGATGTGAATAGGGGGTCTCAACTCCAGTCCTCAACAACCCCTCCCACCCCAACAGGTTAGGTTTTAAGAATATTCCAGCTTCAGCACAGGTGGCTCAATCACTGGCTGAGTCAAAGAGTCTGCTTAAGCACAGGAGGAGGCTCTAGCAGTGGCTGTCTTTGATGGAGTGAGCCATCAGTGCTGAAGCTGGAATATCCTTAAAACCTGACCTGTTGGGCGGGGGGATCTTGAGTACTGGAGTTGAGAACCCCTGAGTTAAGTCAACAATCCCAGCTGCTCACTTTTTTATTTTTACACACTATATATGAATATATATGTTATTGTTATTATTTTTTTTGTTGAGCATTTGAACTGGGTGCTGCTCTTAAGTGAAATCTCACTATTTCTAGCTTATATTGCCCCCTGGCTCCTGTGTTACTTTCATTGTGGAAACCAGTTTCCCCCCCTTTGGGATTTTAATCCTCCCCCAAAATGTTGTGGGTGCCTCAGGCCTATATGAAGCCACGTCATCCGCTGCAGCTTCCTATTGGACGGCCATTAAAATGTCCAGTCAGACATCGTTAACTACACCAGTAAGTCTCTGGGGAACCAAGAAGTCCCCCAGAGCGAAAGAAATAGCAGTTTAGCTCTGGAGGACCACTTGGTTTAAAGCATCAGTCCAAAATGCCGGGGGTCCTTTAATATGCGCATTTATATAATCCCCACAATGATAAGTAATTAGCTAAATTGCCGATCGATCGGTGAAAATTCGGCTCGGGGGTTTACTAAATGGCTGTCAGTGCAGCAGAACAGGACCAAAGATGCAAAGTTCTGTTGGGGAAGATCATGTGACCAGGCAGTCACTATATATAATTGGTGCACTGCTAGAGAGAGGGCAGGGCTCAAAAAGGGGTGTGCCAGAACCTGTTTCAGAAGAGGAAGGGGATGTGACTTTGTAAATGGTTTTTAAAGAAACAGAAAATGCTTGTTACATTATAATACATTAAAAATGTAATTCAGAGTTGTTTAAAATTAAATCTGCAAGTATTTTCTCATAGAGAACGGATTTATATATATTTTTAAAACACACACACATGTAGTTTATTGCTTGGTCTGCATCATTAAATCCTGTAAAAAAAAAATATATATATATATATATATATATGTGTGTGTGTGTGTGTTTTTGCATCCAGATTGCATATGTTATTGAGAAAGTATGATATGTTTTCTCCTAGACAAGCACTTGTAAACATAATTGCCAGTGTGGTTTTGTTTAAAGAAGCAGATAGATCACTGATCACTGCAACCTTGGAACCTGCGGTGCAGCCTTTGCTCGTTTGGGTACTACATCCCCAGTACAATCTGTTACATATTTCAGTGAAGTTTTATTTTATTATTATTATATTTTCGTGATGAGCAACAAAAAAGTCAGTAATTTCTTTTAAAGATGTGTTTTGTTATATTTAATGTCAGTGCATATAATTCCTTCCCTGCTTTGAGCAGTGACAATGCAAACAATTGACCCTGTTACAGTAAATGCATATAGCACAGTCATTTTTTTAAAGTCACTGCAAATAAACAGTTATTTACAAAAGGTATCACTGATTCAGAAAAAAATATATTATTTCTGTAGTGGAATAAACCTGAAGAGATTTCCCATCTGGCAGTGAAAATGTTAACAGGTACTTTATGATGTTACTCAGTATACAATCAGCATACTGATCTGTGATTAATATTCTTAACTAACCAGTTCTTAAAAAAAAAAAAAAAAAACTGTTCCAGGAAGTCACACAATAAAATGCAGAAATATATTTATTGTCCAGTGTAAGAAAAGATTCCCAGATCTTGCATATGAGGGTGAAGCAGCACACACATTTCCCACTAAAAACTTTCATTTCGAAATGTTAAACTGCTGCCATTCACATCATATGTAACAATCTGTGTTCTTTGCAAGCAAAGTAAACACCTGCCAGTCATGTTATTGTGTGACACATGCACCCTCCGTGCTTAGTAAGAGGAGGGGGAAGGGGGCTAATGGAGTGTGCAGAGTTGGACTCGCATCTTGCCTGCTAGTGATCCCTCCTTTGGGTCGCACATCCCTCTGGTGCTGAATGGATCATACGTGACACACCAGCATTGAATGGTAGATGCACAGCCCCATCCAACCTACTCTGCGGGAGAGAAGCTACCTTCCTGCACCATACAGTAAGGGGGAGGGGGCACTGCATTATAAAGGGGACTGTATCCTGCCCCCCCAAGCCCTCTACCCATAATCTATCATACTCACTGCAACTCTGCCAGCCAAGACTGACCCTGCTGCGGGTGCACAGGGGAGACCACGGCAGTGCGGACTTGTGTAAAGATTAAGAAGCGCAAAAGGGGGTGTGGTGCAGAAAGAGGAGTTACATCCAAAGTGCACAGACTGCGAGGCTGCCACCCCCTGGCACTGCAGCCGGCCTGTCTCTGCGCCCCCTCCTGAGAGATAAGGAGCGCCCCCTCCTAGGAGGGGCTGGGACAGGGGGAGGAGGAGGATGGGGGAAGTGCAAGGCTGACCACCTGGATGCAGATAAGAAGAGTTCAGTCAGCCAGTGCTGGATCTGCACCTTACTTCTCAATAATATTACACACAGGAAGTGGGCAGGGTGTGGGAGCTGTAAAGATGGTGGATGTGTGTTTCTGCAACTCTGGTTGTCTTCAGTGCTCATATCTTACAGTAATACACCTAGTTGTGCCAGGAAGAGATGTTTCCATCGCATGTGTTTTTTTTTTCCACTTTCTGTCCTCACCACATTAGCAAAACATCTTTTTTCTAAACAGCCCATCAATGTCATTCACTCTTTTTTTTTTATAGATTTATTCACTCTTGAAAGTGAAAATGTTTACTTATTTCCACCCACCTTTAGCTGCCTAGGGAACAATCACCCTTATACATACAGTACTGTACATTAAGAACAAAGAAAATAGCTGTTGATTGACAATACAGTACTGTATGCCTGTAGTTTTCCAAGTTCTTTGGCACAAAAGAGTAGGTCAATTTCCCCAAACTCCTACAAAGTATTTGGTATTCTTGGAAACATTACACGTTTTATAATTATATAAAAATAAGTATCAACGTCTGATTTGTAAAGACCCTAATTACCCACATTTAATATCAGCACCGTGAGCTCATTTTCATCCCTATTGAGCCATGCTTCCGCTGTCTATAAGCCAAAAAATTGCAAAAATAAATAAAGAGGCAACTGAAGCAGTAGGAAAAAAAAACCCTGCAAATTCCTCTTCACCAGTCACCATGTTATTCAAGCCAGAAGAGCATAGCTGCAATACACAAATTACACATTTCTGGTTCTCGATATCTTTTTTCCCCTGCAGTATAAAAACTGAATAAGCCCCAAACCATGCCTGCAGTAGGGGGATGCACTATACTCATACCCTCCAACTGCACCTATTCAACAGGTACTGGACCTATTGTTTATGTCCAGTACCAATTAATTAAAGGTTCTGAGCTTCCACCAATGGGAGACAGGCAGTGAAGTCCAAGCTGCAGTTTTCACACAATGATAAGTAATTAGCGAAGTTGCCGATCGATCCATTCTCCTGTGATCGATCGGCGAAGATTCGGCTCGGGGGTTTACTAAATGGCCGTCAGTGCAGCAGAAGAGAACCAAAGATGCAAAGTTCTGTGGGGAAGATCATGTGACCAGTCAGCCAAAACAATTGGTGCACTGCAAGAGAGGGCAGGGCTTAAAAAGGGGTGTGCCAGAGCCTGTTTCATAAGAGGAAAGGGATGTGACTTTGTAAATGGTTGCTATAGAAACAAAAAATGCTTGTTACATTATAATACATTAAAAATGTTATTTGGAGCTGCTTTTAAACAAAAAAAAACTATCTCATAGTACAGAACTACAAAAAACACACGTAGGATATTGCTTGGTCTGCAGCTGTAATATTTTCTCTTTTTGTTAATTTTGATACGCAAATGAGCTTTCTTTTCACTCAAAAAACATGAATAGCTCATTTTTTTATTAAAGAAGGCGAAATGTTTTTCCTTACATATAGGCTTAGAGAGATAAAGAGACTTGTCTCGTTCACATGGGGAGCGGACACAGAGATTTGAAACAGGTTCGCCCACTGTAAAGGCAGTGACATTACCCCTTTAATTAAGTATAATTCACAGAAATGTAGCCCATTATATATGTCATTGCTACTTACTTTAGTTCTAGGTGGGACTTTTAACTAGGGAGATGTATGTCACCTCAGAACAGGCAAAGATGTTATTTTAATGATTTATTTTAAAGGGAAAAATGCCTTCCGTGATACAGCCCATTACAATATGTGTCACCTAACAATTATTTATAAAAAAGTTTTACCAGGAAGTAATACATTGAGAGTTACCGCTTGTTTTCAAGCATGTCCTGGGCACAGAGTTATGATAACAATACAAAGGTTGCATTAAATAAACAGAGGTTATACAGTCAGTTCACAGACATTTCATGGACAGGTAGAGTTGGAAAATTGGGTACAGGGAAAAAAGGGCTGGTGAGTTTCAGATTGAAATACAGAAGCTTTAACACCCCACAGAGCGGACAAAAACAAACGGACAATATCTTTTTCATTTAAATTGCTTCCATATAAAAATTCAATAACCCTATAAGGGACATGTTAGTTATCTAATGCCTTTGAAACATAAATACATTTTTATTTTTACTGGGTCGGCTGCATATCTAATCCTATGTGATAATGAAGGCCTCGTAATTATTTTACATGTTAAGAGTAGAAAAAAAGAAGTTGTAACTGAAAGTTTACCTTTACTTTGTAATACCCACTATTAGGCCTCGTTCAGGGTGCAGGCTTCGGAGGGAGGGCGTGCTTACGTGCGAGCTGCCGTGGGACACAATGTATTCAAATTGAATACTGGTTGTCAGGGTAGCAGCTGCCCTGTCTCCGAAGTACAGAGTTGACGCTGGCTACAGTTTCAATAAACAAGCCAGGTTGTTTTTTGAAGCTGCAGCAGCGTCACTGGGACCTCGGCAGCCAATGAAATTATTCTTGAGAATGATTTCAAGACTGCAGCCTCGATCCCTCACCTCAGGTCTGTAGCCCCGCCCCCTCAACTCCTGAAAAAGTCTGCTGGGGAGGATGAACACACATCGCCCAGCAGACTGCCGCCCGCCCTCGCGCACGCCCGCCCTCCAACTCCTGCCTCTGGCACCCTGAACGAGGCCTAACAGTCTCGCCATGAAAGAGATTAAACATTGTAAGAAAAACAAAAACACTGCCACAAGAAAATGGTTACTAAGGACATACTGCAAGTAAGAAATACCCCTTGTGAGCACATTCACATCTCAGACAGGTCTGCAACCCTGTTTTTCCACATTATCTAGTAGCAAACTGCTTCCAACTGCCGCCAGGGATTCTTGGAAATGACATGCAAATGAGCGTACAGTTTCACATGAAGCAAAAGGTGACACTGTGCGCAGTGGTACGCTGCAGATAAGGATTCTGTGTAGTATCAAGTGCTCATCAGTAAAACATATATATATTTTGAAATACTTAGAAATGTCAATTTTTTTCAATCAAATTAAAAACCAAACTATTAACAAGACTATACACTAAACACATCCCGGTCTTTAACTTAACTATGTTCTAAACCAGGGGTACGCAAACTTTTTTCTTTGCACCCCCCTGACTGCTCGCGCCCCTCCCCCCTGTTACTTTCTCTACGGCATCATGTGACGGCAACGCAGCGTCATTTGGTGCTGCGTTGTCATGGCAACGTGTCGCCAGAAGCCGCCGGAGAGCAGGTAAGAGGCAGTTACAGAGGCCTCGCGCCCTCCCCCGGCATTTTATTTAAATATTGTGGGGAAGAGCGCGGGGCCTCTATAAGCGCCGTGCCCCCCTAGAATATTTGGGGGTCATGCTTCCCTAGTTTGTGCTTCCCTGTTCTAAACAGACCTACACCTTTAATGCATTATGAATGCAATCGGGAGAAATAAGGGTATTCTTATCAAACTTGTAACAAAGCAGCTCCCAACTACCAAATAGGGCTATCAAATGTGCAATGGTTACTAAGCTATTCACAACTACCCCTACCCTTATGTTTGCATATCATTAAAAAAAAATTACATTATTTGACCCTTATTATATTAAAAGATTTCAAGTTACTAGTGAAGCACAAATGAAAAAAGCGCTGCAAAGTCTATAGGATGTATAAACAAAGGCAAGCTATCGTTTCTGTGGGTGGAATTCATTTTAAGCAATAAATGCTGGTGATGTAATAAGGTGATGTCAGGAAAGAGAACTAGAGGAAATAGCTAGAGGATAAACAAGAAAAGAAAAAAAAGTTGGGGATCGGGAACATTAGGATACTTTTTATTAGGCCTAAGCTATACATGCACTTTTTTCCAATACTAAAACATCCAATAAAACTGTTTGCTACATAAAGGAAGGTTGATTGGATTGGACTCAGTGAAAAAAAGTAGTCTAGCGTGGAGGATTAAGAAGGGAGGAGCACATCTGCCCAAGGCACATTCCTGAGGTGCCCTCCTCCCCATTCTTCAATAAAGCTCCTTGAGGAGATTTATAGCTTCCCAACCCAGGTAAATGCCTATGAAGTCCGGACAGCCCAGAGAGAATCTAGTTTTCTTTAGGTTACTGCTACTAAAACTCTGTGCTACAGCTGAGCTTGGGGAGTTGGGGAGCACTCTTCAAATAGACTTGAGGTGAGAGGAACAGTGTGGTATTCAAGTCTCCTAAAAGAAACCCGGTCATAGTTAGGAATCACCAGCACAAGAGCACATTTACAAATGTATAGATTACATATAAATATCAATTATTTGAAATATATATGTTTGGCTGAGGTACTCTGAAGAGAGGGCTGAAAAAATACTGATGTACAACAAATGAAAGGAGTTGAAGCCCCCAGTGTCCTGTTTGTGGGAATATGTTACATAGCACTGTACAGTAGGAAGGAGCTACAGACAAGGAGAAGCACAGGTAACACAGCAAGTTCATCTGACTCATGCTAAAAACAAGCAGATAAAAGATAGGCCGGCCCACTGTGTTTGTGACAAACTAAATTCCCTGATGCAATAGCCACCGTGAGTGAATTCAGAAGTGCTGTCTGATGTACTTGCTGTGCAACCTGTTGTCTATCAGCGAAAATATCGGGTTACAAATGCAGCAGGAAAGGAAACCGCACCAAATAATTTTCTACAACACTTGGCCCAAGGAATAAATGTACATTTTAAATGCGCACTTAATAAGTCATACCCCCAAGTATTGTTTTCTATGTCATTGATACCGGTGTCAAGGCAGCACTTGCAGGTGTTAAAAAGACAATGCAAAAAACAGGCTGCACTCAGTGTGGCGTAGCTGGCACTCAGTTAAAATACAAATATGTATTCAAATATATACAGTATACCATGTAAGATATGTGGAACACTACCTGAGCAATGTGTGATGATAAAAGTGAGGATTTTAAACCTTTTACGATGGATGCAATATTCCGATCTGAAAAGCCAACCTTTTAGGTGAAAGGTATTAGATAGTCTTAGATCACCTATAGATATAGGCATAATGTGACTTTACATAAAATCAACAAAAAAAATAATAATAATAATAATGAACAAACCACTGATAGAAATATATACCTATTGGTGCCAGGTATACACATAAGCAATAAATAATATTTAGACATATACACAGTAAATGTGTGAGCTGATGTTGTATAATTATCACAATTAGTCAGAATTGTTGCTATAAAGTTAAACTCCTCTTCAACAAGCAACTCAAAAATAGGGGCGCAATGACATAGCATAAAATCCTTTATATATTAGAAATTAAAAACAGTGAATAAGATTGCATTCACAGATTATTAAAATATACAATCACCTGGTTGGTGGAGTAAACACTTGGACTCGGCTGCAGGTTACGTCCTCCTTACTGCCCCTGACCACTGAGGACTGGATATGTTTGAAGCCTGTGTAATCCACTGCTTTTACAGACCCCAAGATGTATGGACGACACCTGGGTTGCAGTTAGCGGCGTCCCTCTGCTATTGGTCTCGTGGAATGGCGTCCTTAGCGAGGGTGTGTTTCCTGGTGTGCCGATCTCCTCCGGAAGCAAGTCTTTGCGGTGTGGAGGGGGTGGGGGATGCAGAGCCAGTGCTTTTAGTCTCTATGTGACCAACAAATCGGCTACCTCCCATTCAGCTTGGGGGCAAATCCTACGCGTTTCACCACTTCCCTAACGAAGCCACAAAGTGGTGAAATGTATAGGTTTTCCCCCCAAGCTGAGCAGACACTAGCCGATTTGCCGGTAACATAGAGACCAAGAGCACTGGATCTGCATCCCCACCCCGTCAACGACTATTCGCAGAGGGACACCGCTAACTGCAGCCCAGAGGTCATCAACACATCTTGAGGTCCGTAACAGCAGTGGATTACACAGGCTCCGAACCGATCCAGTTTTCAGCGATCGGGGGCAATAAGGAGGACGTGACCAGCATCTCACAGAGCGAAGTTAGCGACCACACAGCCAGGATTTACTTAGCGCCAATGCTGATCTGGTGTTACATACGTACTACTGACTTGAATGGCAGTTAACACCAAATGGGGCTAAGATACCCCACATCGTCCCGGCAGTGACAGAAAAAAGGACTTAGCTGGGTAAGGACATTGCATGTGGGTTATGTGTTGAGATGTGAAAGGTGGCTCTTAGGCACCTACTCAATATCATATAAAACGGTTTCCCAACTGCTTAGGAAGATTTTAGCCCTATTTAAATGAATGGAGCTTATATCTTCCCAAGCAAAAGGAAGATGGCTTCACACCATATCATTTAAGAAGAGCATCTTTGTATAACTATACATTTGTTCTGCGTGCATCATTCAGGGATGTTAGTTAGTCTCCTAGGACTACTATCTACCTTTGTAGACCCACATTAAGACACACTTGCTTAAAGAAGCATATGAATAGCACTGTGAACATTCTGAACACGATACATAAAGCTTGGCCCCCTGCAGACGCACTTACCAGAACTCCCTCCTACTGTCTCTGTACGTTCTCCCTACCTACAAATTAGATTGTAAGCTCCTCGGGGCAGGGACTCCTCTTCCTTAATGTCTAAAGCACTTATTCCCATGATCTGTTATTTATATTATCTGTTATTTATTCGATTACCACATGTATTACTACTGTGAAGCGCTATGTACATTAATGGCGCTATATAAATAAAGACATACAATACAATACAATACTATCTACAATCAGTGAGACTCAACTGAAGTCTATTAAATGAACAATGCTAACAAATGGCGAGACTGACGCCAAGTCAGTAAGGACTGATATGTCGTGATCTTGATGTAATACAGGCAGACGCTAATAAAGCAACAGGGTACGTTTTGGGACAAGTCATGTTGTGCACAATAATAGGGAGTTTTTTAATGTAATTGCCTCAATTTATTGTACACCAACAAAAACACCAGTCTGAGTATCGCGTGAACTACCTACATAGGTCAAGGAGACAAACTCTTTACATACCAGTATTACAAGGGTTCCACATTCCTTATTTAACAAGGTTAGGTTGCATGATGTTAAATGTGTCATCTTCCATACACATCGCATTTCAAGCACTGCATAACCACCAATATTTTTTTGTACAAAATTGGCAGTTTTATTTTTTGCCTTTTTCACAATAAGCGATAAATTCTGTAGTCCAAAGCAGCCGTGGGAGCCATTTTCGTCCGAAAATCCCCATAGACTTTAATGGGGATTTTTGGGCAAAAACAGCCCGAACGGCCACTTCAAATTATATAGAATTTACCTAGAAAGTAACTGATGGATTACACCAGTGTAACGCAGGGCTGTACCAAAGGGCCTGTATCAGAAAACAATTATGAATAAGATGGTAACAAGAGCATTGTAATGTAATTTAAGGTATATGTATGTATGTGTGTATGTATGTATGTATGTATATCTTTATTTATGTAGCGCCATTAATGTCATAGCGCTTCACAGCAGTAATACACGTCACATAATCATCTAAATAACAAATAATACAAATAACACATAATTGAAAAAAGTGCTTCAGACATAAAAGTGACATTTAGGAAGAGTAGTCCCTGCCCCGAAGAGCTTACAATGTAATATATTTAAGAAGACTTAAAAATATTATACTTACATTTTGCAAGCATCTACTGTATCTAACCAGTGTGACATATATTTATATAAACCATGCATAGCTATGACTTTCAGTATGAAAAATTGCAATTAAATTAGCAGGGGGCAGACAGTCCAAGCCCCTTTGCGGGTTGTATTTGATCCATGGACCGCAAGTTGAAGAGCCCTATTCTACAGCCGAGTTATCATTGTAACTGACATTATGGAATGGGAAAGACATACAAAGATAAGCATGAAGTAACACAAAATAAACACGACACAATGACGCACTTATAACGGCTTTTGTTTTTCAGAATATACCTCTCAGTGAACTTAATCCTGGAAGCTTTATCTGCTTAGAAATCTAAATATCTAAACTAACATTTTCACCTGGGCCAGCTGCTTTTCTGTTTGTTCAAACATTTTATTGAAAGCATATTTAATGCCTTGTATTCTGCATTCAATGTATCTTGATGATCTCCTGGTAAATGCCTCCCTCAATATTACCAGCTAACGTAACTTTAAACCATGATCCTTTGTGTAAGGATTTCACATTTCGCTTGCCCATATAATAGATGCATTTTTACAGGGAAATCCTGTTGACAATAATGATTTGTCACAATATTGGGAAACTTTATCAGTGGCAGATTTCCCATCTGATTAGAGTCTCACACACAGAAACACATTGAAATAAAGTTCAACCTCATGTATTACTATGACTAATATTTTACGTTCTTATTATGAAATGAATCTGTAAACAAGGGTGGAATATGGAGTAAAAGTATAGTGTCAGGTGATAGTCAAGCACAATCTCTGGTTTAGACAATCAAAAGTGAAATTAATATATATATATATTTTTTAAAATATGCCTGTAGAGACACTGTGATTCTTGGTATTGCTGTACAACTAGTGAGATATATATATATTTTAATTTTATTATTATTATTATTATTATTAGAAGCTCAGTTCAAAATATCAGCTGATAGCCCCATAAGCCTGAAACTCCTTCTCTCTCTCGTGAGGTTTATTTTAATCTTGAGTTCATTTTTATTGGGTGATGGTATGTACGAGGCATAAGAGATACCAAATGGCCCAATTTAACATGCCTGGAACACCAACTTCGATATATGATTCTATTTGCGCAGTTACATGGAAAAAAGTATTATACATGTAGTGAGGGAATCCAATATATTGGTAACTCGCTCTATAAGAGTGTAACCCAGGCCTTGCCGGTATAAACGGCTTAATTCAGTTGTCTAAGGTTTTATGGAAATCCTTGTTAACATTGAAAAAGATTTAAAAAAAATAAATAAAAGACCCACATCTAGTGGGCTGTGAATCGAAAATCCGTCAGGGAAATATTGATTGAAACATGTAGATACAACGTGAAAATATGTATTGGGTGATGTTCTAAATAAAATGACCATAAAATGCAATGTCTTGTTAAACACACCCATTTGCTTTATCTTCTTTAAAGCAGGTGTATCGTCGCCTATGATCACTACATAAAAAAAAGTATTTGGAGATGTACACCATCAAAAGCAAAGCTACAGTATGCAGTTTTTGAAAAACGTAACGATTAAAGGATTTAAATCCTTAAGATTAGTTTTGTTTTACAACCCACACAATGATCCTTTTTTAAATAAATACAAAAAAATAAATACTGGTAATGTTTAAGTAAGTCCTCTGTTGCAGGCCAGTAAGAACTTGTAAGCTCCATGTGAAAGACAGTCATAGAAAGTGTCACTTTAATAGAAAGAGCCTGTCTATTAGTGTGCTGAACTTCTAATAAAAAATATAGCACAGAGCTCCTAAAACGCATTTGCACCATTGGTAATTTTTCAGACGTACTCATGAAAGTTATACTATGAATTACATAATGGTAATTACTGTGAAATACTTAATGAGTACACATTTTACCAGAGTATACAGTATATATATTTATATAAAAATGTATGTATTTTTTAATTGGACTGATGAGCCAAATTAACTATTACGATCATGACCCCAGAGGCCAGTGACGTTCCTAGAGTAAAGGCACGTTTAGTGGGCTCCAACCTTGCTAAGTTGTACGTCACATCACCCAGAGAAAGCATCCAATTGAATATTCAAACTAAAGGAAGCCAGGGGTTCTCCACGATGCTGACTGCAGCTGGGATTCTTTGGATAGCTTGATCAAAAAATCCTAATAAATACTGGAGTTGGAGATGACAATTAACTTGTGGTTGCCATTATGTTGCACTGCCTCTAAATACATTTACCTTTTGATTCTATGTACTATACGTAGACAAAATGTAGCAACCCTGTCTAATTTTCTGTGGGTCTCATTGATGTGGAATCACAGGTCCCCTTTAGCCAATTGTGTTCCTGGAAAGATATTCCCTTTGTGATTGTAAGGACCACAACTTTTAATTGTCCTGAAGTCCCAGATATACTTGGTGCAGGGTGACATTTTGGGCCTGCCTGTGATTTCATGAAACTTTTAAAAGATTTTCTCATCCTTTTAGTCAAGAGAGACGTCCATCCAAATTGTCAAGGGCATCCATTCCTATTAGGCAATAACCTTAACCAAAGGGCCCCAAGCGCCATGTACCCAGCTAGTTATCGCAAAGTTGAGATGTACAGAAGTTAGAAGCACATTGCAGGAGTAGAATCCAGGTGGCGAAGCTGCTTCCTTCAACGCCATTAATCTCCACAAGTGTTAGTCACCGTGGCTAACAATATTGTTAAGATACAAGCAAAAAAAGGAGGCCATATATCAGCATAAAAGATGGAGTTTTATAAGATATAAAATGGACACACCAATTTCACATGAGGCTTTGAATTTTAAATAGGGTAGTGGTACTGTAGGTTCTCGTTCCAAACTGACTTTTCCCTGTGGTCTGAACTCAGAAGTTTCATAAGGTCTAATCCAACTATGTGGACAACCTACTACTCCTCTGAGAATTAAAGGAAAGAAATGGCTTGAAGGACATAAATATCAGACCCGGGAACAGATCTGACTGCAGTTTTTAGGAAAATGCATCAACACACCTGGGTCAAAATGTGCTATTGTCTGTGACTTGGTTTTGTGCTGAACCACCTGTAACAACATGTGGGAATGGTGGGGCATGTGCAAACAGAAGTAGACATTTAAATGATTAAAATCCTGAATTGCAAACAGCAAGATAAATTGAGGGGATCAGTATATAGCAGTGAGGTCAACACAGAAAAAGGTACTAAAGCTATGCATAGAATTGCATTTCACATGTTGATTATACAATACTTCTATCTTACAAAATGTTATTGGCCCTAATCCATGTTGGAATCTTTACAAGAGATCAAAGTAGTAACAGCCAACTGATGTACTTCAGCTTGTAGGCAAAAACCCTTAAACAATTATATATTTAATAGCACGCTGTAAAACTGGAAAAGGGAGGGTAACAAAGCACAAAAGAAACCAGTGAGGTGTATCATCAATGCGCCTTGTGACATTTGGTGTTGTTAAGTTACAAGCTTGAAACCCACAAAGGTATCTGGTTTTATATCTTCAATTACAATTTCATGGCATCACCACCAGCTGAACAACAAAGCTGTGAAGTGTCTGGGTGTCCTCAGATTACATTTCTATGTCGATATTGTTTTCACACATTCTAATCTTGGTCTCGTTTTGACAGGTGGCAGAATGCTGGCACTATACAACTGCAGTGTTCCCTAGCCATGCAAGTCTGGCCACCAGTGCTATCAGAGTTTCTATGTTCCTGGCCACGTTTAGAAGACCTCCCTTCCCTCACTCAGCGTGGGCACCAGCATGAGGCAATCGCAAAGCTTCAAAATGTGGCCCAGCTATGCGTGGGTACCTCTGCAGTCATTGTTTCTGATATTTGTTTTCTTCCCCCAGTTGAAGGGCAGAATGCTCATTGACTCTCCAGCAAGACATACTTGAGGAGAAGGTGCTGCTGATTTATCTTATGCACGGAAGGGGGGTCTCGGCTCAGTGCACCTGCAGTCCTTCCAGCACTCGCAGGGTTAAGCTAGACGGAACTACTAAACGACTACATTCCCAACTACAGTGCAAGAAGAATTGCGGCTAGGCAGGAAAGAATGAGAGCACATCCGAGATAAAACTGAGATATATCAATACAATGTCAAGGTAAAAAAGGAATAATCACTTAAATATGTGAACAGTGCAAAATAAACATTGAACTTCAAAGCATTCCATTTTTTTTCTCCATTTGTAAAAATACTTATTGGAACCCTTTTTGCCCCAGTCTTGTGGCCAACAGACTATGATACATAGATTGGAAGCTGTCCAGGGAAGGGGTATCATTTTCTATTGTTTGCTTTATGCCTGTTGCGCTTCTTGTGTTATAATTGCATGCATTGTTGGCTCTAGATAAATAAAATTACAAATACATGGAGTGTTAATCAAATTACTCCCATAAACAATTTTGTAGAGGCTCGTTCTACTTTACTGGCTGTAATACTCTATTAAAAGGGAGAAACAAAACTAGTCACCTAAAACAGGGGTACTCAACTCCAGTCCTCAAGCCCCCCAACAGGACAGGTTTTCAGGATATCCCAACTTGTGCTGAAGCTGCAAGATCTTGAAAACCATACCTGTTAGGGGGGGGGGGGGACTTGAGGGCTGGAGTTGATCACCCCAGACCTTTCTACTCCAAAGATGATATTTGGGGTTTTAGGGATAGAAACTATTATTACCACTTTCGCTATAGAAAATAATGTGTTTTTTTTGTCTAGTGACCCAATTATCATAATATGAATTCCATGTAGACACAAAAAGAGTGTGAAAATCTAAGTATTTTGATTTACTGTACTGGGTTCTATTGTCTTAAGTCTACCTGCTGCAAAACAATGACCTCGCCAGTGCAAAAAGTAGCACTATATAAAACAGAAAAAAAGGAATCCCATTGATAGCACTTGGATTTTTCCCTGATAAAATCTGGTGCATTTTTTTTTTTTGCACAGGTTTTCCCACATTTTGCAGCTCGGGGGGGAAGTGGGGGACTTAAGTAAATAACCCCCGTTGTGTCTGCCTTGGAACTTATTTTTTGGTGGGACGGCACTTTTTCAGTGAATGGAATGTATTATGTGAATAAGTGACATGTTGTATCTGCTAAAACACATACAACTGGAGAACCATGCCTGCTTTTTAATGTTTATTGGTAAGAGCTGTTACTGTATTAGTTTGAGTGACTAGTGCAGCTCATTACCTGTAAAAAAAAGAAATACATTTTTACTACTGCGTTAGCATTTGGAGAGTTCATTTCACACTTTCCTCCCACATCACCACCTTGCAGAAAGGCAAACACATACTGGTCGGACAAGCTACACACGGCACAAAGAAGTATCTGTTTTCACCATATCTCCATGGGCCCTCTGTCTAAACTCTTTCTACATTTAAAAAAAGAAGAAGAAACCATAAATATTACTTATATTCCCAATCCTAACTTCAATCAATACGACACGGATAGCCACATCATGCAAATGAAGCTCACGGAAGCAATGATGTTTTTAGCACTTACCATGGCAAAGGCAGTTTTTTTTTTTGTCTGTCGCTGGAGAGTAGATTACACATCAAATAACAAGTACATAAAACCAAAGAAAAACCGATGGGAGAACAGCCAGCCCCTTTGCCACGTTTGGGACTTTTGCCTTACAACTCTTCCTTTTTCTTTCCCTAAAGAGGAAGACATGAAGTTTTTTCCTCTGTCTTGCAAAACCTTTGCTTCTTGATCATGTGGTGGAGTCAAATGACGGAGGTGATGTGCGGTGTCTGATTTGAGGCTTTGCAGCTTCCCGGTGACAGTGTGCTTGTGTGTCTGTGTGTGGGAAGCGTTAACAAGGTGCGTCCCAGGGTGGGTGTAACAACAAACTTCCTGACAAAGCTCCAAAGACAAGTACAGAGTCGTCACTTGGCAAGAGGCAGAGAATATGCCTAACCTAATTACAATGCTCTGTGCACAAAAAAAAAAAAAAAGAGCATGTCAAGTACTTAGAAAAAGTCAGCAATAATCTCAGAATCTCCTTGTACATTTTATTCCCATCCCGCCAAAAATACTAAGTATTTTGTATCTTCGTTACATTCCTCCTTTGACAGAGTGACACCCATTATGTTAATTCAATAAACCGAGGAAATCGGCATAAAGGGAAAATGTGTCATCTTGCTGTACAAGATACTTATTTGGATAGCAGCATAAATTAATGATTATTAGGAGAAAAGATCATTTACTTTATAAAACATTGACAGCAATGTGTAATGCCCCAAACTTCCTCTCCCCTTTGTACTGTAGGGTTGCCAGATGACCTGTCCAAAAATACTGGACGCAATGGTGAAAGGTGCAACGCTTTCGAGGCACACACAGACACACACCTCTCTCACCTCCCTCTGCTCCATGCGGTTTCATCCTTTCTTTGGCCCCACCCCCAGGCTCCTGACACCTCCTCCTGATTGGCTGCATTACCCAGCAGCAGCCAATCAGGATGGAGGAAGCTGCTCAGCCCCCCAGCAACAGCCCATCTCTTTCCTTGTACAGGGAAATCCCGCGGCCCCCCCCAAGCCGGTCAGGTCACTATGGCTAGAGAGGTAGAAACGGACGCATACATGTCCAGTATTACCTCTAATCTTTTACTGGACAGTGTTCAAATACAGGACAGTCCGGTTCAATGCTGGATACTTGGCAACACTACCTTTGGGAGAGGCTGGTTCTTCTCGGATGAAGAAGGTAGGCAGAGTTTAATGCAGTGTGGTCCAGGCAGCAATGTGTGTTATAGGGGGCAGGGTCGCCGACAGATTTCCCGGTGGCCCAAGACTAGAGTTTCGACTGGGCCCCTGCCATGTTAGTTGTTTTGTGAGCCCCTCATTTCACACCTCATGAACCCCCTTTGCCCATGTATTTCTCTCCACCACTCTTACCTCCCTCTCTTCCTCACTCCCTCTCTTACATCCCTTCTCTCCTTTCACTCACCCGCCCCCTTCATCAATTACCCCACTCTCACTCAATCCCGCTCCCTCAATCCCCCCTTCTCACTATCATTCCCTCCTCCCCCCTTGCCACAAACACCTACACACACAATTCCCCTCACAACCCCCCACCCTCAATAATTACCACCCCACCAAATACATACAAACCCCCCCCACCTCTAAATACAAACCAAACACCCCCCACCCACCCCTAAATACATATGTAATGGTATTTCTGAACCGGCCTGACCCACCCAATCTCACATTGGCCCCTGTGGTCTAACCGGCCCCCATTACAGTGTGGTAGTGTCTGGTGGTGCACCTGTTGGCAACAGGACTCCTGAGTCTCCCGCATGATGGTGTATGGGGAGGACCCGTCCAGACAGGCAGCTGAGGTAGTGTGCTGAGTCTCACCTAGTTCCAGTGCAGCGCCTCCACCTCATCAGGGTCCCTGCGTCCGCATGGGGATGATCCTGTTGAGGAACTCCTTCGTGGTGCTCCTCTCTGTACATTCACTCCACACATGTACACGAGAGGGTTTGTGATTGAGAACATCTTTATTGCCTGAGTGGGCTAGCTGCCCCTCGCAGTAGATTTCTAGCCACTCATGTTCAGCCAGTGCCTCCCTTTAAAAGGTGTATTTCTCCTTAGATAGGGATTCCCTATCCCCGCAGGGATCTCTGCCCTGTGCCAGGTCCCTGGACACAGTCTCCTCTTCAGTTACTATAACATAACCATCTGCTAGAACTTGTACTTAACTCATGACTGAATAGAACTCTCAAGACTACTAGAACTGGACTCAGATAGAACTCTGGCAGAACTAACTCTTAGACACAGTGCTGTGCCTTATGTACACTCTGGAAGCTGACACACCTCTGACATCACTAACCATGGAGTCAGAGCATGTGACCACTCCCATCCATACACAGGGCACCCCACCAGGGTGTGAGGGCAAACCTCCATAATTACTGCTGGCATGCCCACAACTTACCAGGCCTTACTGTCAGCAGGAGAGATGACTGTAGCCATTTTACATGACCGCTACATTCTCCCCCTGGTGAATCCCATCGGCCTCGCTGGGACCTAAATTTGTATACCCTTTTCCAGGAAGCACTGAAACACAACACATAATTAGGTTAACTTCACATACAAATTTCCATAGTATCATAACAAAATGTCTACAGTACATTCCGCCAAGCCCGCCCCGACCAGCAGCCACGAACCCGCGTAATGCATTAGTACCCCCTAATAATAGTGACTCGGGTCAGGTTTCTTAACCTCTCTACCGCCCATGTCCAGGACCGTGACATGATAGTGCCTAGGCAATCCCCTCTCGGGCCTATATGTCACCCTATGTTTGTAAATGTTCCTTCCTATGCCCCATATGCGTACTAAGTGCTCTATCCGCTCCTCGGCCTTCTTCCCTACCACTGCACTTCCTCTTCCGACTAAATACATTTCAATGGCCTCCCTAAGCCACCTCCCTCTGTTTTCCTCTATTTCATCCATAAGAGGCTCAGGGACATACGGGTACTCCAACCCGTGGGATGATTTATAACGAGCCATTATGGTCCGCTCGGCCCTACTTATCCTGGTCAGGTCAGCCTTACCGGCCCTCCCAGGTAACACCCATGATAGGGGCTCATCAGGGTCCACGGGGTCTGACAGGATGCTAGGACCCATGGGTTCTATCTCCCTATGCTCGATCTGCAGCCACCGCTCCTGCAACTCTCTATCCCTTTGCTCAGGTGTGAACTCTCCCGCAGCCCACCAGTAATCCACTACATCTTCTCGCCGGATGAGGAACCGAGTGCGGTCCATCCATGCGGAGTACCCTTCGAATAGTGGGGCCCACCATTGGTGCTCTCGGAATCTATGTGACCCCCCTGACTCCCTATCATCTTCCAAGGAAAATACCCCCGACGACCGTTCAGATCGCGGTACAGACCACATATAAGATCCCGGGGCCTTTTTCATCGGTTCAGGAACTGCAGGGGGCAACCACCGGCCTACCGCGGCCACTCTCAACTCTCCCCCTCCCCGAGAATCGCCCTCCGTAGCGCCACTGCGCTGTCTTTCCCCAGTCCGTCTCTCCTCCCCCCCCAAAGGTATGTCCATAAGTTCCAGGCTAGGCGGGGATCCCGTGGAACAGGTGACAGGGGCAGGGGCTCTATCTAGGCCAGGGGATGGGGCATAAGGGCGAGTGATAGGACCCCACGGGGTTACGACCCGTTCCTGGCTGTCCGTAGACTGGTCCAATAAGGATATCTCACCCTCCTCAGTCCTCGGATCGCCCATCCAACTCCTGGGCCTTGGAGGTGATCGGGGACCTTCCCCCGATCGCCGAAGCGTTGCTGCGCCGTTCCCAGCGGTTCCGCTGTCGCCACCGGAAGTGATGTCCTCCCCGGAACCGGAAACGCCGCCATCTCGGGTCGGATCCCCATTCGGGATCTCTTCTTCGATGACGACATCCGGAAGCTCCGCCGTCGTCTTCATCGGAAGTGATGCCGTCTCTCCACGTGCGCTGCGGGCCTGGCACGGCCCTTCCTCCGCTGCGCTGTCTGCCGGGACAAGGTAAGTGATGGGGCTGCTTCTCTTACCAGTCCGCAGGGGCGTTGGCGTCTCTCTCCCGTCACCGCCAGGTCCTGGGACGGCGGGACTCCGTCTCTCGGCTCGCCGATCTGCGGGGGACGCCCTGTTTTCCAGACTGACACTCACCCCACAGGGTGTCGTCCGTCCTGGGTCCCTCTTGGATCCCGATTTCGCCACCGCTAGTTCACGGAGAACCTCGTCGGAGTAATCTCCCTTCCCTGATCTCGGGGTCACCGAGCGTGGCGAAAGTCTTTTCTCTGCGCGGTCGGGGAGCGACCCGACCGCCTCGGTCGATACTGACCCAGCCGACTTGGTCGACTCCAGTCCCCTTTCTCCGGGACTCGCACGGCTGATCCACAGTGCGCCAGGGGACTCGGCGGAGCACTTAGCCGTGTCCCCTGGGGGGTCAGCAGGTTGGATAGGTATGAATGTGGGCATGGGCCACAAATATAATGTCCCGCAATGTGGGCAACGTGCCACCGTGTTGACAGTGCCTCCGGGCAGCCCGCATTGTAGGCAGAGCCCGACCACCGTCTCGGTGTTAGCCACCCTGACCACCAGTACCCCGCCGGGTACCGAGTAGGGCTGGGTGGAGACCATAGTTCCCACAGCGGGAGGGCAGGCCATTCTTTTAGTAGGGACCACTTTCAGTATGGGTCTCTCCAGGTCAGTGGTTCCTCGCAACTGACCAGTAGAAGCTTCTGGGCCAGCCACTTCCTGCTTCGGCTCCTCCTTCCGCTGACATAGCTGGAACCCACCCCCAGGGGTTGCAATTATGGGCGGATCCCACAGGGGAATATCATGCCCCTTAATTAAGGCCGTGCCTTTCTCAGTCCTGGTGGGCGCGGTCTGCGTTTTCGCGCCAATTTCCTCATCAGAGTGGGATTCTTGGGCCGCGACTAGTTCCCGCCTTCTCCTAGCTGCTGCTTTTCGTGCAAAATATCCCTCCTTTTTGCACGTTACCTCCGCGGCCGGAACTACTTCTTGTAGTGGCACCGTCTGGATATCAGTCCCTAGGCCCAGTGGGTGCATTCTCACAGGCCATAATTGAAAGTCACTCCCCCTGGTGGAAATCAAAGGAGGGTCCCATAGACTAAGCGGTTGACTCAGCACAGGGGCCGAGTGAGTCACTGTCCATGAAGGCGCAGCCGTAGCTTTCGCGCCATGCCCCCCATCAGGGCGGGGCTCTGCTGTTCGCGCCATTCCCGGCCAGCTCTTTGCAAGTTCTGAATCAGCCATTTTCTCTGCGACTGGCCCATGCGGTTTCCCTAGCAAGCGGGAACCGCCATTTTGGTTGGCTTTTAAGCCCAAAAAGTCAGTTTGTTTGCTCTCCTCGCGGGGTTCTCCCCCAATTATCACAATGTCCTCACACTCTTCAAGGGTGGCCCCTCGGTGTCCCAGACAGGACAGAAACGGGGCAGCCACGGCCTTCGCTCCACTCCAGAGCAGATTGGTTAAAGACAACTCAGCGACAGTTTGCTCTTCAGTGGGGCGCACGCCACGGGTGCCTTCCCCATCAGCCTCTGGTTGCCATTTTGGGTTCTCCGCACCACGCGGATCCTCCATTCTTTGGGTTGTCACACTCTCGTACCAATTATCGTACATGGGGCTCCGCTCTGCGGGGCAGCCTCCACACCAGTACAATAAAGATTGCTCAGATGCACCACCACATGTGTACCTGATCTAGGCTGGACTCATGTTGCACTACCTCAGGCTAGGCTCACTCTCTCAGTGTCTGCTGTAACTCCTTCCTCCCAGTCTGTGCTCCCTATGGTAAGTGTCTGGAATGGGCTAGAGTACTCTGGCTCTGCCATGCAGTACTTGGGGCGTCTACCTCTCTTGGTCAGCCTAGCGCAGACCCTCTCCAGGATTCCTGACCACGTTAACAGGCTATTCCTTCTGGCGTCCTACCAACTAGCACTGCCTCAAAGTGACTCGGTCAGCTATAGCCCGGCTCCAGACCCCTCACTCCTTTCAGGCCCCTAGGTCGTCCCTGCGAACTGACAATATCCCGTCAGCCCCCTGACCACCCCTAGGTCCGTCCCTACGCAGCACAGAGTGGCAGCAGACTCTCTCCCTGTTTCCCAGTGTGCCTAGCTAGAGCCTGTCCTGATGACAGATCTGATCTCAGCAGCTCGCCTCCAAATGTAACGGTATTTCTGAACCGGCCTGACCCACCCAATCTCACATTGGCCCCTGTGGTCTAACCGGCCCCCATTACAGTGTGGTAGTGTCTGGTGGTGCACCTGTTGGCAACAGGACTCCTGAGTCTCCCGCATGATGGTGTATGGGGAGGACCCGTCCAGACAGGCAGCTGAGGTAGTGTGCTGAGTCTCACCTAGTTCCAGTGCAGCGCCTCCACCTCATCAGGGTCCCTGCGTCCGCATGGGGATGATCCTGTTGAGGAACTCCTTCGTGGTGCTCCTCTCTGTACATTCACTCCACACATGTACACGAGAGGGTTTGTGATTGAGAACATCTTTATAGCCTGAGTGGGCTAGCTGCCCCTCGCAGTAGATTTCTAGCCACTCATGTTCAGCCAGTGCCTCCCTTTAAAAGGTGTATTTCTCCTTAGATAGGGATTCCCTATCCCCGCAGGGATCTCTGCCCTGTGCCAGGTCCCTGGACACAGTCTCCTCTTCAGTTACTATAACATAACCATCTGCTAGAACTTGTACTTAACTCATGACTGAATAGAACTCTCAAGACTACTAGAACTGGACTCAGATAGAACTCTGGCAGAACTAACTCTTAGACACAGTGCTGTGCCTTATGTAAACTCTGGAAGCTGACACACCTCTGACATCACTAACCATGGAGTCAGAGCATGTGACCACTCCCATCCATACACAGGGCACCCCACCAGGGTGTGAGGGCAAACCTCCATAATTACTGCTGGCATGCCCACAACTTACCAGGCCTTACTGTCAGCAGGAGAGATGACTGTAGCCATTTTACATGACCGCTACACATACAAGACACCCTCACCCACCCCAAAATAGATACAAAACACCCCCACCCACCCCCAAATACATACAACCGCCACAAAAAACGTACAAAACACCCCACTCCCCAAATATATACAAAACACCCCCCACCCACAAATACATAAAACCCATCCCCCAAATATATACAAAATACCCCCCACCCACCCTAAATACATACAAAACACGCCCACATCCCAAATACATACAAAACACCCCCACCCCCAAATACATACAAAACACCCCCTAACCACCCCCAAATACATACAAAACACTCCCACCCCCAAATACATACAAAACACCCCCGACCCACCCCCAAATACATACAAAACACCCCCCACCCACCCCCAGAAGCCAGGCCCAGCTTCCAGCGCCAGTGAGGCCCAGCACGCACCTGTGTCAGAGAGAAGCCCTGCATGGGACAGTGAGGCCCAGCATGCACCTGTGTCAGAGAGAAGCCCTGCATGGGACAGTGAGGCCCAGCATGCAGCTGTGTCAGAGAGAAGCCCTGCATGGGACAGTGAGGCCCAGCATGCACCTGTGTCAGAGAGAAGCCCTGCGTGGGACAGTGAGGGAGGCCTGCAGCTGTGTCAGAGAGAAGCCCTGCGTGGGACAGTGAGGGAGGCCCGCAGCTGTGTCAGAGAGAAGCCCTGCGTGGGACAGTGAGGGAGGCCCGCAGCTGTGTCAGAGAGAAGCCCTGCGTGGGACAGTGAGGGAGGCCCGCAGCTGTGTCAGAGAGAAGCCCTGCATGGGACAGTGAGGGAGACCCGCAGCTGTGTCAGAGAGAAGCCCTGCGTGGGACAGTGAGGGAGGCCCGCAGCTGTGTCAGGGAGAAGCCCTGCGTGGGACAGTGAGGGAGGCCCGCAGCTGTGTCAGAGAGAAGCCCTGCGTAGGACAGTGAGGGAGGCCCGCAGCTGTGTCAGAGAGAAGCCCTGCATGGGACAGTGAGGGAGGCCCGCAGCTGTGTCAGAGAGAAGCCCTGCGTGGGACAGTGAGGGAGGCCCGCAGCTGTGTCAGAGAGAAGCCCTGCGTGGGACAGTGAGGGAGGCCCGCAGCTGTGTCAGAGAGAAGCCCTGCGTGGGACAGTGAGGGAGGCCCGCAGCTGTGTCAGAGAGAAGCCCTGCGTGGGACAGTGAGGGAGACCCGCAGCTGTGTCAGAGAGAAGCCCTGCGTGGGACAGTGAGGGAGACCCGCAGCTGTGTCAGAGAGTAGCGCTGCGTGGGACAGTGAGGGAGACCCGCAGCTGTGTCAGGGAGAAGCCCTGCGTGGGACAGTGAGGGAGGCCCGCAGCTGTGTCAGAGAGAAGCCCTGCGTGGGACAGTGAGGGAGGCCCGCAGCTGTGTCAGAGAGAAGCCCTGCGTGGGACAGTGAGGGAGGCCCGCAGCTGGGGAGAGCCGGGACCGGGCAGCAACCAGAGGACTGGCAGCTGGACAAAGAAGTTGGGCCCGACCTCTGAGAGCTAGTGTGGGGTTTAGGGGACTGAGTGATACAGTGAAGCCTGCTAGAAAATAATATACCCCTTCTGGTTAAATATCCAGATATAAGATAATAAAAAGAGTTGAGACAGGTTTCAAATAAATGATACACAGAATCTCTGACGTGACAAGTATGACATATAACACTTTATGCCGCTACAGTTATGGGCTATACATGTAATATTGCTAAACAAAGAATCTAGGTTCCATATTCTTAATCCCAGGGACATGATATGTAAGAATCTTACTAGAGTGATTGATTAAAGTACATTATGTGGAACATATGTAGGCTTCGTTCACTGAAATGTTCACATGGTAATATTCAGTGGTGTTATATATCATTATGATGCAGTTGCACACTGACATTTATCTGTCTTGCAAAAGGTTTACATAAAATAGCTGCTTTGACAATCCCTTCACTAGCCTAACTGTCATTTTGGCTCCACTTCTTTAGTTTATTTGGGTCAGTGTCTAGTTGGGTCACATTTATTAATCCGGCATTGGAGTTGTGTTTTATTTTAAGCACACAAATTAATGCCACCTCATTTACCAAGCTTTCCATTCAAAATCCGTTCCGCGGTGTAAAATACGTAGACGGTAAGTGGGTTGATGGACCTCAGCACCTGGCAATGAAGGAGGGAGGATGGCCCTCCCCCTTCTCTTCCCCCCCCCCACCCCACACCCGTCCCCCCCACCCCCCCCCCCACCCAGTTCCGCCCCCTCCTCCCCCTCCTCCCCCCCTCCCCACCTCCTCTATTTCCTTCTCTTTTTCTTGTCCCTCTTTTTCTAGGTGGACATGAGACCTCGCCTCAACAGGTGGTGTTCTGCTGTACTCTATCACCTTTATCTTCACTATTAAAACACAAAAAACTCTGTATTAGGCTAAGGATAAACTGATGTATCTGTTTGATGTATATCTGCCTAATAAAAACGTTTGGAAAAAAAAAAATCTGTAGACGGATTATACCAGTTTCAATCCTTGTGGATAATCCTATATCGCCATTGGATACAATCCGCTGGTGGATTTTACCAATCCAATCTGCGGATTCTGGAATCCGCTGATGGTTTTTAAGAATCCAATCCGCGGATTCCAGATTGCTGAATCTGCGGATTGGATTCTTAAAATCCACCAGCGGATTGCGGAATCCGCAGAGTGGATTGTCAATGATAAAATAAAAATCTGGCAAAGGTGAATTGCCCTTTTTGAGATTGATCCACGTACCAAAGGAACAGGCGGATCTATAGCGGATCCAAATCCACCCAAAAATGTGTCCCTCTCTATGTGTAATCCATTGGATTAACTGTCGGGCCGGGGCATACTTCAATTTGAGGTATGCTGCATTACTTAATGAGCAGCCATTTTACATTTTTTGTTTCAACACTGTCCCTCATTGCACTGGCATGAGGCAGGAATCCTGCAATATGCCACAGCCCTGAATTTACAGTGAAGGAATGTGATGTTAAAAAAGGTTGCTCACATGAAAACCAGCAGTGCTATAGAGCTAAATTGCTAAGAAAGAATTGGTTTATGACCCTTTTTCATGCATAATATCAAAATACAATTTTACTTAACGCGAGGTTGGATTCCGGAGAATGAAGGGATCTGGTAAATCTGTTCTTGAGAGGAAGTCCTATGCTAACAGCTGGTGATATTAATGCAAGAAGGTGTAAGTCTTAGAGAGCCATAACACTGTTACTAAATTAGCTGAAGTTCTTAAATGAAGGATGGTGAGTAGCCATTTTGTTTTTTATGGGGCCATTTTGTTTTAGTTATTTTTTCAATGAGGCAATCTGCAGTTGGCTGACAAGGGTATGTTGCTAACACATGGCTAAAATACATCATACTGCAGCCATATAATAATCCTTGCCATATAATAATGATTAAGTATGGGCATACTGGGTTGATAGTATACTCTCTACATTTATGTTATGGTTTAGAATATAGAGGAACAATAAAAGGGAAGCTGCAGGTAACATGGCTGAGCAGTCAACAGCAATGCTGTTGGGGGCTCTGTACTACAGTCGGGAGTCACGGCGATGCTGTTGGGGGCTCTGTACTACAGTCGGGAGTCACGGCGATGCTGTTGGGGGCTCTGTACTACAGTCGGGAGTCACGGCGATGCTGTTGGGGGCTTTGTACTACAGTCGGGAGTCACAGAGATGCTGTTGGGGGCTCTGTACTACAGTCGGGAGTCACAGAGATGCTGTTGGGGGCTCTGTACTACAGTCGGGAGTCACAGAGATGCTGTTGGGGGCTCTGTACTACAGTCGGGAGTCACGGCGATGCTGTTGGGGGCTCTGTACTACAGTCGGGAGTCACAGCGATGCTGTTAGGGGCTCTGTACTACAGTCGGGAGTCACGGCGATGCTGTTGGGGGCTTTGTACTACAGTCGGGAGTCACAGAGATGCTGTTGGGGGCTCTGTACTACAGTCGGGAGTCACGGCGATGCTGTTGGGGGCTCTGTACTACAGTCGGGAGTCACGGCGATGCTGTTGGGGGCTCTGTACTACAGTCGGGAGTCACGGCGATGCTGTTGGGGGCTCTGTACTACAGTCGGGAGTCACGGCGATGCTGTTGGGGGCTTTGTACTACAGTCGGGAGTCACAGAGATGCTGTTGGGGGCTCTGTACTACAGTCAGGAGTCACGGCGATGCTGTTGGGGGCTCTGTACTACAGTCGGGAGTCACAGAGATGCTGTTGGGGGCTTTGTACTACAGTCGGGAGTCACAGAGATGCTGTTGGGGGCTCTGTACTACAGTCAGGAGTCACGGCGATGCTGTTGGGGGCTCTGTACTACAGTCGGGAGTCACAGAGATGCTGTTGGGGGCTCTGTACTACAGTCGGGAGTCACAGAGATGCTGTTGGGGGCTCTGTACTACAGTC
Source organism: Ascaphus truei (assembly GCF_040206685.1). NCBI lineage: Eukaryota > Metazoa > Chordata > Amphibia > Anura > Ascaphidae > Ascaphus > Ascaphus truei. The sequence continues at coordinate 284,970,751 of NC_134486.1, read as the reverse complement.
GGGAGTCACGGCGATGCTGTTGGGGGCTCTGTACTACAGTCGGGAGTCACAGAGATGCTGTTGGGGGCTCTGTACTACAGTCAGGAGTCACGGCGATGCTGTTGGGGGCTCTGTACTACAGTCGGGAGTCACAGCGATGCTGTTGGGGGCTTTGTACTACATTTGGGAGTTACGGAGATGCTGTTGGGGGCTCTGTACTACAGTCGGGAGTCACAGAGATGCTGTTGGGGGCTCTGTACTACAGTCGGGAGTCACGGCGATGCTGTTAGGGGCTTTGTACTACAGTCGGGAGTCACAGAGGTGCTGTTGGGGGCTCTGTACTACAGTCGGGAGTCACAGAGATGCTGTTGGGGGCTCTGTACTACAGTCGGGAGTCACAGAGATGCTGTTGGGGGCTCTGTACTACAGTCGGGAGTCACGGCGATGCTGTTGGGGGCTCTGTACTACAGTCGGGAGTCACAGAGATGCTGTTGGGGGCTCTGTACTACAGTCGGGAGTCACGGCGATGCTGTTAGGGGCTCTGTACTACAGTCGGGAGTCACAGAGATGCTGTTGGGGGCTCTGTACTACAGTCGGGAGTCACAGAGGTGCTGTTGGGGGCTCTGTACTACAGTCGGGAGTCACAGAGATGCTGTTGGGGGCTCTGTACTACAGTCGGGAGTCACAGAGATGCTGTTGGGGGCTCTGTACTACAGTCGGGAGTCACGGCGATGCTGTTAGGGGCTCTGTACTACAGTCGGGAGTCACAGAGATGCTATTGGGGGCTTTGTACTACAGTCGGGAGTCACGGCGATGCTGTTGGGGGCTCTGTACTACAGTCGGGAGTCACAGCGATGCTGTTAGGGGCTCTGTACTACAGTCGGGAGTCACAGAGATGCTGTTGGGGGCTCTGTACTACAGTCGGGAGTCACAGAGATGCTGTTGGGGGCTCTGTACTACAGTCGGGAGTCACAGAGATGCTGTTGGGGGCTTTGTACTACAGTCGGGAGTCACGGCGATGCTGTTGGGGGCTTTGTACTACAGTCGGGAGTCACGGCGATGCTGTTGGGGGCTCTGTACTACAGTCGGGAGTCACGGCGATGCTGTTGGGGGCTCTGTACTACAGTCGGGAGTCACGGCGATGCTGTTGGGGGCTCTGTACTACAGTCGGGAGTCACAGAGATGCTGTTGGGGGCTCTGTACTACAGTCGGGAGTCACGGCGATGCTGTTGGGGGCTCTGTACTACAGTCGGGAGTCACAGCGATGCTGTTGGGGGCTCTGTACTACAGTCGGGAGTCACGGCGATGCTGTTGGGGGCTCTGTACTACAGTCGGGAGTCACAGAGATGCTGTTGGGGGCTTTGTACTACAGTCGGGAGTCACGGCGATGCTGTTGGGGGCTCTGTACTACAGTCGGGAGTCACGGCGATGCTGTTGGGGGCTCTGTACTACAGTCGGGAGTCACAGCGATGCTGTTAGGGGCTCTGTACTACAGTCGGGAGTCACGGCGATGCTGTTGGGGGCTCTGTACTACAGTCGGGAGTCACGGCGATGCTGTTGGGGGCTTTGTACTACAGTCGGGAGTCACAGAGATGCTGTTGGGGGCTCTGTACTACAGTCGGGAGTCACAGAGATGCTGTTGGGGGCTCTGTACTACAGTCGGGAGTCACAGAGATGCTGTTGGGGGCTCTGTACTACAGTCGGGAGTCACGGCGATACTGTTGGGGGCTCTGTACTACAGTCGGGAGTCACAGCGATGCTGTTAGGGGCTCTGTACTACAGTCGGGAGTCACGGCGATGCTGTTGGGGGCTTTGTACTACAGTCGGGAGTCACAGAGATGCTGTTGGGGGCTCTGTACTACAGTCGGGAGTCACAGAGATGCTGTTGGGGGCTCTGTACTACAGTCGGGAGTCACGGCAATGATGTTGGGGGCTCTGTACTACAGTCAGGAGTCACAGAGATGCTGTTGGGGGCTCTGTACTACAGTCGGGAGTCACGGCGATGCTGTTGGGGGCTCTGTACTACAGTCAGGAGTCACGGCAATGATGTTGGGGGCTCTGTACTACAGTCAGGAGTCACAGAGATGCTGTTGGGGGCTCTGTACTACAGTCGGGAGTCACGGCGATGCTGTTGGGGGCTCTGTACTACAGTCGGGAGTCACGGCGATGCTGTTGGGGGCTCTGTACTACAGTCGGGAGTCACGGCGATGCTGTTGGGGGCTCTGTACTACAGTCGGGAGTCACAGAGGTGCTGTTGGGGGCTCTGTACTACAGTCGGGAGTCACAGAGATGCTGTTGGGGGCTCTGTACTACAGTCGGGAGTCACGGCGATGCTGTTGGGGGCTTTGTACTACAGTTGGGAGTCACAGAGATGCTGTTGGGGGCTCTGTACTACAGTCGGGAGTCACAGAGATGCTGTTGGGGGCTTTGTACTACAGTCGGGAGTCACGGCGATGCTGTTGGGGGCTTTGTACTACAGTCGGGAGTCACGGCGATGCTGTTGGGGGCTCTGTACTACAGTCGGGAGTCACGGCGATGCTGTTGGGGGCTTTGTACTACAGTCGGGAGTCACGGCGATGCTGTTGGGGGCTTTGTACTACAGTCGGGAGTCACGGCGATGCTGTTGGGGGCTCTGTACTACAGTCGGGAGTCACGGCGATGCTGTTGGGGGCTTTGTACTACAGTCGGGAGTCACGGCGATGCTGTTGGGGGCTTTGTACTACAGTCGGGAGTCACGGCGATGCTGTTGGGGGCTCTGTACTACAGTCGGGAGTCACGGCGATGCTGTTGGGGGCTCTGTACTACAGTCGGGAGTCACGGCGATGCTGTTGGGGGCTCTGTACTACAGTCGGGAGTCACGGCGATGCTGTTAGGGGCTCTGTACTACAGTCGGTCTGCCTGTCAGGTGGTAATGAAGAGTTGGTAAAACTCAGGTTCAAATATAACGCGCAATGGATTTTAAAAGTAGTGGAACCACAGTTACTGTCAGGAGGAGGCAACATTTGGGACAAAAAGAGGACAGACGTAGACAGTAGCGCAGGATTGTCAACACAGAAATTAAAGGTAGTAAAGCTGCGGAATATGTCTGCGCCATTTCAATGAAAGATATAAAAATAACAAAGGAGGAAAAGCAGAAAAAGTGTGCAGGAATGGCTTAATAAAAGTAGGATTGTGTAAACAAGAGAGGAGTGTGAAACAGAGAATCAAAGGGTGTGGAAGAAAGATATTAAGAAAAAAAACAAATTTAGAAGGGATATCTGAAAAAAAGTCAAATAGATTGTGTAAAGAAAGAGGGAAGTCATTATTTACACATAAGAGAGTTAGAGGGGCATCATATAAGCTGAGTCGGTATGTCATTAATTTTGTATGTTCTGCTGATCTGTTTTAAATGTGGAATTAATGACGTGCTGACTCAGTTTATATCATGCCCCTCTAACTCTCTTATCTGTAAGCATCACCTGGTTATTTTCCTTTTTTCTATTACTGCATCACCATACACGTTTATTTGTCGTCACTGTTGCTAGGAAACCATACAGCAGTGATCGGTTTTCAGCTGCCCCAACTCCTGTTTCAAGCACCCCACATTTTCGCGCCTTTTATTAGCTTCACAAGGGTATTTCAGGGTTTCACTATTACAATTGTGTATCTTGAGAAAGGTCCTGGAATAGGCCTGAAACGTTGATGTAATAAATAAATCACATTATGTTTTCAAAGTTACCTATATAAATATACCTATACTGCATATGTAGCGGGATCACCTTCCTTGCCTGGGTGACGGGGAGCTGCTCTGCATTGCCCCGCTGATGAGCTGGTGATCCGAGGCTCCGCCGGATCGTGAGATCGGGGGAAAGTTTTGGCGGCCATTTTGAGGTTGGCGCCGCATGTAAGTCCATGTGACTGTGTGCTGCGGTGGCCATGTTGGGATTGGGTTTAGGAGCAGGAGTTCCTCCACGGCCTAGGAACCCACATGTGAGTCGTCACTGAGCCAGCAAAGAGGACGGATGTGTCCAGGGAGCGAGTAAGCCCCTGGACTAGGCCAGACTTTGCCCTTAGGCCCCAGTTAGGCCCCGATCCCTACTGAGACCAGTATTGTAGGGAATGCCCTAGATAGGGACCCTCCCTAGTAGATATTGACAACCCACAATACTGCGCAGTCGAACGAACGTCCGTGCACCGGCCTTCGGACAAGACTGCATGTGCAACCAGCAGTAAGGCTTGAGGGGAGTTTTGCAGACCCAGCATCGTGGGACCACTGATGCAACTCTGCTAATGGAGGATCCCTCTAATTCCCTGGTGTTAGCCAGGAAGGAACCCACCGTGCACCACCACACTTCAGGGAGGGTAGCGCTACCTTCACACACATTGGGATGGGGTTTGCTCCTGGGACTGGAGGAGGGACACTAGGTTACCACACTGGTACTATTGTTATTGTATGTTCATTGTTATTGTGTTTATGAGCAGGGACCTGCTGGTAAAAGATATTGTGTTGTGGTAATTGCGGTAATTGCTTTGTATTGGTTCCTATGAGAAGTCATCCTGCTCACGCTGGTGTCCTCATAGGTGGAGGCGCTGCACAGCGAGATACAGTATCCCAGACTCCCTAGAAGCGGAGGCTTTGGCCTCCTGCGAGCCTCACAGGTAGCAGCAGCAGCACGTTTAATTGCACGCAGTTTCCCTTAGGCATAGGGAAAGGGGGTTACATATATATAGATAGAGTGTAAAAAATATATATAAGTAGTCAAATACTTTTATATGAAGTGATACATATAAATGTATCGATAAAAGAAAACATATATAGATTATAAATACATAGAGGTATAAAAATAGATAGAGAACATAGAGAAAGAGTATCAAGATATTCACAATTATATAGACCGAGAGGAAAAAAATTAAATAATGTATATATAAATTTAATGACAAGACCAGAAGTCTAATTGTCTGCACCAGACAAAAATACATGCAAAATAGAGGGTGCTTATTGATCCTTAACATACATAAACCCGCCGTTTCGTTCCCCAAAGGGACCTTCTTCAGGGGTTACCTCGCCAAGTGAAATCACACTTTAAATACACAAGTTTGACACCAAAGGAGCCATACAGAGGGCAGGGGGGTGGAGGGAGCTAACTAGCAACATGTAAACATACAAATTAGCATCGGTAGAACAAGACAATTAACAATCAGCTAGACTGACCTCTAAAACTCGACACCCATAACAACCATTGTAACAAAAGACAAAGTTATCACTGGATTTATGGTTTAAAGGGATCCACACAAAAAATCTGTTATGATCACATACAATTACTATGTCTACTTTTTATCAATGATTAACCAGCAGCCTGTGCTCACCATAGTATTAACCCTTCGGTGCACAGGGTAGTGTAATGCAGAAAATCCTTAATCAATTATCCCTTAAATAAATAAATCCCTTGCCTATATGGCAATTGAACAGAACAATATCACAGAAATACACTCACAGTCCAAGTCTCACCAGCGTGAGTATTTGCAGATAAAAGTGTCATCCCTCATACAATTGTATTTAAGTAATAATCCCAGAAGAACAGGACATTACTGGCCAATCACCTGTCACTGCCTGCTGCTGCTTCCTGGCCAATCCCCTGCCCTGTCTCAGAGCTGCTCTGACAAAAAGAAAAGCTGATTGGCTGGAAATAAACACATTGCAAGCTGCAAAAATTCCGGGCATTACTGAATGAATAATGCCCGGAATTTTAACCAATCAGAGAGCAGGGATTTCAGTAATGCCCAGAATTTTACAGCTTTAGCCTATAATACTAGTTAATCCACCTCCGTCCTGTTAACCCTATCATGATCCAGAGCGTCTAATCTACTAGGGCTGCATATGATTAACTGATTAAGGATTTTCTGCATTACACTACCCTGTGCACCGACGGGTTACTACTATGGTGAGCACAGGCTGTTGCTGCTTAATCATTGATAAAAAGTAGACACAGTAATTGTATGTGATCATAAGAGATATATATTTTTTGTGTGGATCCCTTTAAACCATAAATCCAGTGATAACTTTGTCTTTTGTTACAATGGTTGTTATGGGTGTCGAGTTTTAGAGATCAGTCTAACTCATTGTTAATTGTCTTGTTCTACCTATGCTAATTTGTATGCTTATGTGTTGCTAGGTAGCTCCCTCCACCCCCCGCCCTTTGTATGGCTCCTTTGGTGTCAAATTAAGTATTTAAAGTGTGATTTTACTTGGCAAGGTAACCCCTGAAGAAGGGCCCTTTGGGGACCGAAACGGCGGGTTCATGTGTGTTATGGGTCAATAAGCACCCTCTATTTTTGCATGTATTTTGTCTGGTGCAGATAATTAGACCTTTCTGGTCTTTTCTTTAAATATATATATTCAGATAGAGAAAAGAGACCTATATATAAATAAAGAATATCATGTGAGCACTGTCTTAGACAGGTCTGCAACTCCACTCCAGCCAAGGAATCTGGGAAATGACATGCAAATGGGCACACGTGTCACTTTTTTCCTGAAATACATTTTTACATGGAACCCTTATAAGCAAATGCTCTGCTGTTCACAGCATGGGATTAGATGCAAAGCCAGTCAAACCACTCACAGACAGCTGTTTTGACCTTTAAGGGTCTCATCAGTGTATGGTTGGTTGTACTGGCTTTGCAATTTTCAAGGCTGGGTAGGTTTACCATACACATTTTGGTTTCCCCCCTCCTCGTGCTGACTTCCTGAGTGACAGGAGTGGAGATGACACAGGGATCTGTGATAGCCAATGGTGGAGGTTTTTTGTTGCCTTTTTCACCCACCATAACTTAAAATGTGTGTGTGTGTGTGTGTGTGTGTGTGTGTGTGTGTGTGTGTGTGTGTGTGTGTGTGTGTGTGTGTGTGTGTGTGTGTGTGTGTGTGTGTGTGTGTGTGTGTGTGTGTGTGTGTGTGTAGAGGTATCCGTGCCGTGTTAGCCGAGCTTAATAATCAAAAACGAATAGACAATACCGTTCTGTGGCTAACTAAATGCTTTTATTTGTGCGAGCTTTTCGAGATACCCTGATCTCTTCTTCCGGCGGTTGGTAAGCGCTGCGCACGCCCTTCCCCCCCCCCCCCCAAATAAGAGAGATCTTCTGGCCTATACCAGCACTGCACTACTCCTCGTGATTGGTGACTAAGATAAGTGAGGTGACAAGGCATCTGCATTATAGCCTCATACTGTAATTATATTGGTGTCAGCTAGAAAGGCTGCACTTATTGGAAATAACAAGGGAGTAGACACTAACTCCACAAAGTTACCAATCCCACATGTTACCAGTGTCACCAGTCATCAATTTAACGTTAGTAAGTCCTGGCCAGGTGAAGGGTTAAATGAACGCCAAGTTACTAACATATCCAAAGCTTATACAGCATACATTGGGCTGGGATCTGGGACTTCTTTCAGAGGAATGCAATACTTACTGGTCATTTCGGTAAAGCGGCATTTTAAATGAACACAGTGGGAAGGTGAAAAGATATGATGTTCTTTTGTTCTTCAGATTCAATGCTGATTTGTAAACACTGAAAATACTATAAGATCCTTGTTGTGTGAAAATACAGAATCTGACACAGTTGCAATATATTGACATTTTTTTCAATCCCAAATTTCAGTTAGTACACACAAAATGTTACAGGTATAGACAGAAAACAGTCTTTTTGGTTAGATGTTTCTCATCTGCTCTAAGGTAATATTCCCCCAACACAGATTATTCTAAATACAAATTCATATCTTGTTAGTATAAGGAAACATTTCTTATATTCTTAAGTCATTTTTTCAATCCCAAACTTCCGTTAGAACATGCCAGATGTTACAGGTTATAGATGGATAACAGAATATGATGGAGATGGAGAATAGAAAATTCTATTTTCAACCATGAGGGTTCACACCGGGGTTGACACAAGGTTTCTTGGACAGCAGCTTCCGCCAGAAAGAACCGTGATCGTGGAACAAACTTAAAGGGACCTGGCGTGAGGCACTCCATACTGTAGTTCAAAATGCTAGGCAAGAGCTTTTGTAGAGGTGTCCACCTTAAGGCACTTGACGGGAAAATAATACTAGTGCATGAGTGTTTACCTCTGGATGGTCCTGTAATACAAGCTTCAGTGTGCGTAAGTAACCTGATATTACTCAACTATTCGCCAGAATAGTTTGAAAGGTTTTTTACGAGAATAAGTATGGATTTTATTCAAGTGCTGCCAACAGATTCAGGGTGCGGGATATCTGGGAATCCTGATGGACACAGGTTATAGATGTTTTCAAACAAATTGATGAAAATAAATTTGGCACCCATAAAGAAAAAAAGAAATCTCAGCACTTGGCCAAAATGGTGTTAATCTACCAGCGAGAAATTAGATTAACTAAAGGCCAGGATAGTCCGTTTCTCAGAGACCAAGTAACATTATGGTCCACCATGTCCCCAGAATATTACCTCAGAGCAGATGAGTAACATCTAACCACAAAGACTGCTCTCCGTCTATACCTTAATCATCTTATTCCTGCTAAGGGCAGGAGCTTAGGCTGCGGTCCCAGTAATGTCTGTGACACGCGCGCCCGGCAGGGGGGTGGGGGGGCGGCGCGTGTCACAGCGCTATTCGCGATCTGCGGTCTGTGAGGAGAATCTTGCGACGAGAGGGGGCGTGGTCATTACGTCACGCGGCTGGTTCGCCCTCATTGGGTGAACCGCCGGTGGGGGCGTGGCCACGCCTCCGTCGCTAGTAGTAAACTCAATTTTATTGAGTTGGGAAAAACCCTGCAGCACAGCGCGGCTGCACCTTCTGCGTGACGGTGCGTAGTGGGCGGAGCCCCATTGAGGGGCGGTGCTTACACGCACAGTGCACGCCGCTCCGTGCGCACAGGCTGTACTGGGACCGCAGCCTTAGTATTGCTGGTATTCACACAACATGGATCTTATGGTATTTTCAGTGCTTATAAACCAGCATTGAATCTGAAGAACAAAAGAAGAACAACATACATGTTCAGTAGGTCAGTAAACCTATTTACTACATGTAACTTCAGAGTTTGAAGTAATTCTATCCAGAGAAAATGTTCAAAAATTAATATACTGTTAATTTGAATCCCGTATGTATTCCTTTGCTTAAATGAAAGTTACAAAATCAATGCTGTAACATTGTGCATTTCTTATATCTGGTGGGGTCCTGCCTCCCCACACAAGACACATAATAAAAAGATCACATAATTATGTATTACACAAAAATATATCCTATCATTAGAGGCAGTGTCCCATTTAGAGACAATTGTCTGTTGCCAGAAAGCTAGAGATTGTGGCTTCTTATGGAAACAGGATTGGTCCCCTGAAGTCAGGCTATTTACTAGAAGAAAAGAAGAAAAACATGGCTACTATTATTTATGTCTTTTTCATCAATGTCTTTATAACAAGTGAAAATATTATAAAACTGGTGTTGACACGTATTCTCAGTTATATCACATCAATATTGTCCTGGAACAGGATTGTGTTTTTTCTCTGTCTTCAGGCTGCCAGCACTCCTCAGCCTAGCTGTTGCAACAATGTTGCAACCCCTTGTAGGTTTCTTGGCTTCAGGTAGTTGCCTTGGCAACCCCCTGCCTTTTTACCAGGATGGACTGCTCCCCTCCCCTTGCCAGGTGGTATTGTCCCAGTTAATTTCCCATAAACCCAGACTAGCATGCTGTCTTTTAGTACCAGCAGCCATCTTGAGCAGTCATCTCTCCTATCCAGGTAAAGTTACTGATTTTTACCTATCCCTATATCTTGCATTTAGCCCACTTCCCTCACAGCTCCCCTTCCCCTCCATTACACTTATGTCCCAGTCTTCCCTCAGTACTTCCCCCCCCCCCCTTTTGAAGTGAAACTTCTTTAGTGGCACCTAGTCAATTTTGATGGGACAAAAAAACTCCTTCATGGAGACGAGAATGTGAAACGGAAATGACGTCACGTAATGGCCGCCGCTCCCCCCACACGCCTTCTGTCACATTATTATGAGCGTGTCTGGACTCCGCTGAGCCTCTGCACCGGTTCTCCCGTGGGATATTGTCACGCATGGTGCAGTGTCTCAGTACCTGACGGTCTGGCTGCCAAAGGGCGCTCCACTGAACCGCCTCCCCGCCATGTGCAGCGCACGCGTCAGAGACTGTGGTTACCATAACAACAGAAATGCTTTGCGAGTCACATGATAATAGGGGGGTGGTATCTGTCAGACAGCAGCCAATCACCATGTAGCGTCACTGTCCCGAACAGCCGCCATGTTTGAGTCGGTCAGATAAAGTGTGAACAAACAGGAATCCTTCCCGTTCACTGACCTTGCTTTCTGCAGGCGTTGAGGACGAGCTATAAAGAAAGATGGCTGAAATACAGTGTGACATAGCCTGACGCTTTGTATCTCTATGGTGATAGGCCTGTTATTCTGTACCTTAGATCAGATGACAGGGTGGTTGGTTATAGGGCTAAATGAGGGTGCATGAGTGTTTAATGGAGATAGTAATCATATAGCTCTGTGTGTGAGAGCAGGCTTTTCATAGTACCCACACCCCCTGTGTCACACACACACACACACACACACACACACACACACACACACACACACACACACACACACACACACACACACACACACACACACTGTCACACACACACTGTCACACACACACTGTCACTCACAAACACACACACACAGACACACTTTCACACACTGTCACACATAGACACAGACACACACAGACACACAGACACACAGACACACACACACATTCACACACGAGGAATTCACAGTTATGCGCAGAAATAAATTTACTTTATATTTTGCTGACAACACACAAAGAAGTTTCACTTACTATGCACGTGCACAGCACACACAGCTTTTTTTATTTGTATGTTGTAGGCCCAAATAAACACTTCAGCAAGTAAAAAGGTTCCCTTGCTTGATATATGGAATTGAGTTAACCTGCCTGTCCATACTCATCTATCAGGGTGTGCTTGAGCCACAACAAATATTATAGATAAACACCTAAAAAGGAAAATAAAACCAATATATGGCCAATACAGACTCCAGATGCGGAATAAATGTCACAGTAGCATTCCTTCTTTAAAAGAAAATCAACAAACTATATATCTTGGTCAAACATCTTGGTTCACTCATTTTTAATATTTTTAAACCTACATACTTTTCTAACCATATTGTATATAACTTGTTCAAGGGAAACATTTTTACTCCACTTCGGGAAAAACAAAGAACAAACAAATCAAATACAAGGTAGGAGGTGGAACAGCAGACATAAAATCACTTTATGTCCATCCAGAACCTTCCAGTTACCAGCAAACCTGCATCTCAATCCCTATAACAGATTCAGTTTTTGTCAAGTTCCCCTCAATAACACAAATGATACGCATTCAGAGTATTTAAATTTCTTTAAATACTGCTGGAGGTAAGTTGTTCAAATATGGTTGCCATTTTGGTATGTTTCCCAGCTCTATTAGAGGTATTGGAAAGTGTATAAAACGGTTCAATGATCATAATGTGAAAAATAGATGATTCCATATGATTAATACTTGGATGAAACAGTTTTAGCCAATTTACCAATTTTTTTATTAGAACAATTTTTTTATTGGACACGTTCACATATAAAAGTACATCCAGAAATGTCATGAGCCCACAACATTTCAACTCAATACAATCAGGTGGTGACCAATAACATTTTCCCGTTTTCCATAGGGGGAAAAGGGAGAGAGGGGGGAAAAAAGAGGGGGGAGGGAGGGAAGGAAACAAACAAGTGGGGGGTGGGGAATGGGTGATGGGGGTGGGGGGGTGGGGGGAGTTGAAGGTACGTCCAGAGGCTTCCTTGATTCTCCTGCTGTCTGGAAGGGACTAAAGGTCCAGGTGGTTGGCCTTTTTGGGCTTTATATCTCAAACCAGGGGCAATTTACCAATTTTAATTTGCAAGCAGCTAACGCAATCATCCCCACCAGTCTTGGAAGGGCCTCCATCTGGGTCCTCCAGTCGTCTGGAGACATAACCTACGGATCCGTAATGTCCCGGAAGAGATAAAACCTGAGGACCTGGAGACATACGTCCTGGAGCTCCTGGGAGAACTACTCCTAGATCTGTCTGGAGAAACATTTCTCACTGATAGAATACATAGAGCTCTATCATCCAGACCTGTTGCCCCAAACAGACCCCATGATGTCATCTTACGCCTCCATTACTACTAAACCGTAGAGCCAATTCTGCTCAAATTCAGAGACATGCTCTCCATCGTACATGATACAAACCAACTGCAGATTTACAGAGACATCTCCCCTAACCCTCCTAAAGAGGAGTCTGAAACCTATTCCTTGGGTACTGATGGAAAAGCAGACCCAGTACAGGTGGGGATTCCCTTTCAAACTGTTTATACTGTTTGGAGGCTTAGAGATAGTACTCAAAATGGAAAAGGAGGGTTGTGACTTCTTCAGATACCAAGATCTTTCAGATCCGGCCCCAGGCCTGGTAACGGAGACTCGCCCTAAAGCCCACCGACCTCCTTGAGGAGAATGGACCGAGGCAACAAAGCATCAGAGGGGTCCTAATAACTCAACACCGAGATCGAGAGAGATTCGCTTCCCAGGTTCATAGGCCTGAACCACCTGAATGATGAAGGGCATCAGCACAGATACAACCCATGCTTCGTTGTAGGTGACCTCATCTCCCCGACAGCCTACAGCTAACCCCGGGCCCACCTGCCTGATCCCAGACAATCCTGCGGTGAGAAGGGAATGGTTCTCTCTCTTATGCTGGTCAGTATGAGCACACCCATCCAAGTGATTCCAGACACTCAGCCCTTTTGACTGCAGACTGGACAATACTAATACTGGACTAGAACTGTCAATGTTTCATGAGTCTTTCCTGTTATTCAGTTGCTGTCTCACCCAGTTGTTGCAAAATGTTATAAACGTAAAGATATTTATAAAATGCAGTTAAATTTTGAAGTGCTGTAAATACCAAACTGTCCGCCACCTTACAGAATATGCGGCTCCAATCTGGGAACACATAGATAACATGGGCAGCGCTTTTCTCCCATGGAGATCTATATCTTTTTCCTGGACACTCCTTTGGAAGCTTTCAACACATTTGAGGTTCACACACACATCTCCATTAGCCATAATGCTAGGGTGGTGGCTTTGAATGCTGGGAGTGCTTCTGATTGCGGGTGTGAACCCTGGCTTGAGGCTGCCCAATGCTCCATGCCCCTTCCCCAGAGGTGGGGGGTGCCCTACTGGAGTCCCCGTTTTGGGCCCTTCAGGTGCACCTCGAGTAGTTCAAGTTGTCCACCTAGTGTTAAGAAGGCTGGACTATTACAATTTATCTCTCTTTTCTTTTTTTTTGTTGTGTACCCCACTCCCCTTCTTGCTGGTCAAGAAATGTCCCCCCATTCATAAAATTTGTCCCTAACCCTAAAAGGGGGTGTGTAACACACCAAATTACAGAGGTCACACACCATATCCAAAACCAGACATCTCCCATATCCCGGGAGATATCTTCTCTGGTAAAATATATCTAGGCACAGCATATAATTGAACGCACATTTCACCAATCTCGATTGACTGTTTTTCCTACAATGTAAAAGGGCTTAGCACTCCCTAAAAGAGGCGTCTTCTGTTTGACGATATCAAGAAGTTTAAAAGCCAAATAATTTTCCTTCAAGAGACCCACTTGATTGCAAAAGATACCCACCATCTCGAAATGCCCAATTCCAGTGGAGATTCTATGCCCCAACAGCTAATAAGATGAAGCGGGTTTCCATACTGATTCATAAAAAATATCCCCTTTCAGGAAATGTCTTCTATGTGCGATTTAGAGGGGAGATACATAATCGTAACAGCTATGAGTGGGAATTGTGCAATCATGTTAGTAAACATATATGCTCTGAACACACATAAATCAGGAACTTTTCTTTAAAACTTTAGCTATATAGATCCAAAGATTGAGAAACGGAGATCTTATTATTGGGGGTGACCTCAATGCAGTTATGGACTGTTGGACTGATAGATCATATTCTCAAAACTGGACTCCAGGTACTAGAGGTAAACTAACCTCCAGAAGCCTACAATAATTTTGTGCCCAGCTAAATATTACTGACATATACAGCCCACAGACAAAGACTTCTCTTTTTATTCTCGGATACATCTCTCATACTCAAGAATTGATTATTTTATCCTTGACACCCCACTCTGCAACTCAGACTCCCACACTAAATACCACCTAATTACATGGGTGGACCATGCCCCCTATAACCCTTTGTCTACCTTAGGCCACCTTAGATGGAGATTAAATGAGACCATACTATATAACCCATGCACAAGAAAATATATAGAAAATAGTATTAAAAACTACTTTGCAATAAATAATACGGAGGATATATCCCCATCAACCTTCTGGGAGGCCTATGAAGCAGTTATCCGAGAATTCTGCATTAGCATCTCTTCTCACAACAAAAAGATCAGATTAAACAAATCTCACTATTAACTCAAGAACTAGAACAACTGGAAAGATTAAACAAGTGTAAGCCTACTAAAAAACTAACAGACAGAATAGTGAATGTACACTGGCGACACACTTTATTCGAGCTCGGCTAGTCCCACGAATTCGGGTATACCCGGGTGTATTGAGGTTTGTGACTGTTTTCTGCCCGAGTGCATTGAGGTATTTTCCAGGCAGGGATTGAAGCATTTTATTCCCGCTGGCTGCAATACTGCACAGTATATATATATACTGCATTACAATTCATGAATTTATGCCATCTGGTAGACACGCGAAGCATTGCAGCCTATTAAATCCTAATCATTATCATTTAACAGATCAGCCGCCCGTCAGCCAGGCATGAACCCAGGCTGGGAAGGCAAACGCAACGGGGCTTGTCAGAGGTGAGCAGCGGCGCATTCCAGGTATCTGCCAGGTACATACTGGGTATTTGCTCGAATAAAGTGTGTCGGTGCAGTAATTGGCGTACTAAATCTCCTCTTAATAAGTCATACCGAACAGAAACTCAGTTGGCTCACACAGAAATACTAATAAAGTGGACTTCCTCCTGTCCGCCAAATGGAATTAAAAAAATGCACAATATAATATCAATTCGATCAAAGGGAAAACGGGTTCACTGATAACCGACCCCAAACTGATCTGTGAAAGATTTAGGGAATACTATTCTGAATTATATAATCTAAATGGCAACAAAACCAGGGAATCTCAGACGGCACCCTCTGAAATACAGTAGATTCATATGCCACATCCAATACCACCAATGTTCTCCCGGATTATGCCAGGCAAGAACTTGAACTTCTTATTACAACTGAGGAAATCCATGAAGCAATAAAGACACTTAAAAGCAATAAGTCCCCCGGCCCAGATGACCTCTCAAATGGCTATGACAAAAATGTGCCCAAACACTCCTTCCTTACATGGCCCCACTATTTAATCAGTTCATGTTAGGACAGCTTGCCCTAGATACATGGCTGAGGCTATGATAGTGGTGATCCATTAAGAAGGAAAAGACAAAAACAAGTGTGCCAAGTACAGACCGATTTCCTCGTTAAATAAAGACCTAAAAATATATGCCAAAATCTTGGCGGGCAAGTTGAAGAACTACCTCCCTGAATTGGTACACCCTGACCAGGTTGGGTTTGTTCCTTGTCGGCAGGCTTGGGACAACACTAGGAGAATGGTCAATGTTGTACACCATATAAACGAAACTAAGACCCATAATTAGCCTAAATGCAGAAAAAGCTTTCGATCGTCTAAGTTGGTACTTTATTTTCCAAGCTATACAGAAACAATATTTGTGCCCTAAATATATCATGGGGGTAAAAGCATTATATTCACAATCCACAGCTCAAGTGTCCGTTTCACTATTTAGTATTTGCTAACTAATTGAGTTTAGGTTTACTTTTAGCTCTTGGGAAGCAGGATATAGGGAAGAACCTTTGGCCCTCCTGACCTTAGGGAATGGGCCTGAGGAAGGGATAATTTCCCCGAAACGTTGCCCCCCATTGTTTTTCCCTTTCCCCATGGTATTGGTGTGGCATTCCCTTGTCCTGCCCTCTCCCTGTCTTGTACTTAGAGAGTATCTATTACTTTTATTGTTACCTTTGCTGCTATTGTGTTTGACACTGTTCCATGGTTTTGTTTTTGTGCTTTTTCAATTAAAATATCTTATTTTTGGCATATCCTTAGTTGCTATTTTCATTTGGACATTGAGTGCTGGGAACACCCCCCTCTTCCCCCCCCCCTTGATATTTGGGAGGAATAAGGGTCCTCTTAGTTCCCTTGCGCACCTTTTGATCCTATTTTTCAGCTTTTTGAGTGCTGTCTATCTTCATATTTGTTTTCAAAACCACTCAACGTTTTGGTTGACCCTGAAATGTGTGGACTCTTAACTGACCTCGCTTACAGGCCGCTTCATCACATATGGTGTAAGAAGTGGGATGCAGTGTCTCCAGAGGTTGGCAGAAGAAACACATGCAGAGGATAACAGAATAAAGAGCCACAAATCAAGGCAGAAAGACAAGTATATAAAAGACAAGAAAAAAAGCGCAAAACGCAAATAGTGAAGTATATCAAAAACGTATTTAGTATAAAAAAGGGGTAAGTATTCTGCGTACATCAATAAACAAGAACATAAGCATTTTGTATATCAAGACACGAGTTTACCACACAGCTGGCATCAGGGTGGGCGATAAAAGGAGATCTCTCAGGTAAGTGGTCTTCAGCAGTCTCCAGATGTCATCTAGGTCTCTCACAATGGCTGCAATTTGTGACCAACATCCAAGTCATCTCGAAATCACGTGTAGCGGGCACTTCGTTATCGTCTCTGTACCACTTGTGGCATTGATAAAAAGTCCTCACTCCAATGGAACACACTATGTGTGTATTAGAGGAAAGTCTCTGTCACCACTCAGAAGAGCGTCAATAGCGGCGGAATACAGAGAGGTATTTGCGTTCCAGCCTCGATGTCCGGTGGCTGGCAATGACGATTACCCCCAGTGTTCGCGCATATGTATGACGTCACACGGGGGACGTACACTGGCGACACACTTTATTCGAGCTCGGCTAGTCCCACGAATTCGGGTATACCCGGGTGTATTGAGGTTTGTGACTGTTTTCTGCCCGAGTGCATTGGGTTATTTTCCAGGCAGGGATTGAAGCATTTTATTCCCGCTGGCTGCAATACTGCACAGTATATATATATACTGCATTACAATTCATGAATTTATGCCATCTGGTAGACACGCGAAGCATTGCAGCCTATTAAATCCTAATCATTATCATTTAACAGATCAGCCGCCCGTCAGCCAGGCATGAACCCAGGCTGGGAAGGCAAACGCAACGGGGCTTGTCAGAGGTGAGGAGCGGCGCATTCCAGGTATCTGCCAGGTACATACTGGGTATTTGCTCGAATAAAGTGTGTCGGTGCAGTAACTCAAACAGTAAACACCCGAGCGGTGTAACTTGGGAAGGATGCAACAAAATAATGGTAGCCTGATAACTACCTGATAAAATTATCACAGGATTGATATGAAAGGCATAAAAGGTACCAATAAAATAACAGAATAATCCTACGCGTTTCGTAGCTAAGTGCTACTTCGGGTGTTTACTGTTTGAGTTACGTCCCCCGTGTGACGTCATACGTATGCGCGAACACTGGGGGGAATCGTCATTGCCAGCCACCGGACATCGAGGCTGGAACGCGAATACCTCTCTGTATTCCGCCGCTATTGACGCTCTGCTGAGTGGTGACAGAGACTTTCCTCTAATACACACATAGTGTGTTCCATTGGAGTGAGGACTTTATAGCAACGCCACAAGTGGTACAGAGACGATAACGTGATTTCGAGACGACTTGGATGTTGGTCACGAATTGCAGCCATTGTGAGAGACCTAGATGACATCTGGAGACTGCTGAAGACCACTTACCTGAGAGATCTCATTTTATCGCCCACCCTGATGCCAGCTGTGTGGTAAACTTGTGTCTTGATACACGAAATGCTTATGTTGTTGTTTATTGATGTACGCAGA
The DNA here is from genome assembly GCF_040206685.1 of Ascaphus truei. Taxonomy (NCBI): domain Eukaryota; kingdom Metazoa; phylum Chordata; class Amphibia; order Anura; family Ascaphidae; genus Ascaphus; species Ascaphus truei. The sequence goes on along the minus strand of NC_134486.1, from coordinate 284,952,711 downwards.
ATACTTACTCCTTTTTTATACTAAATACGTTTTTGATTAACTTCACTATTTGCATTTTGCGCTTTTTTTCTTGTCTTTTATCTCTAGTTCGTGGGAGTGCCGAGCAACTCTTTAATTATAGCAGCATACGCCATTTACCTACGGTTATGTATGGTTATATTTTTTCACTTCCACAGTAGGGTTGTGCCTAATATCGTTCCATAGTACGTTACGATATACAGGGGTCAACACAATTTGTTGTTTCACGGTTGGATATTGGTCTTTTAACACACTTAAGTTGTTTTTTGCGTTGCGCACTTATTCTTTTTCACAGAAAGACAAGTATAACTGCACTGGATATCCAGGCTGCGCAACAGACAGTGACCCACGAGCGGTACTGATTCTGGAAGCAAAATGAGAAAGACGGCTACAGACGGTGACCCATGAGAGGTAATGATTCTGGGAGTGATTTCTGCACCACCAGGTATGGGGGGAGAAGAAAAAAACGAGAGAAAAAAACCCAGCGGGTTTTCAAAATGGCTGTGCTGAAGCAGTGAAACAAATACAGATGGTAACCCACGAGCGGTACTTATTCTGGAAGTAAAGTCTGCCACACCGCATAGGACTACCAACTGTGATTGGAGTATATGCAGGAAAAGTGTGAAAGGGTTGATGCGAAACTGCGCTGAAGCAGGGAAACGAATACAGACGGTGACCTGTGTGAGGTACTGATTCTGGAAGTAAAGGATGCCACACCGCATAGGACTACCAGATGTGATTGGAGTATATGCAGGAAAAGTGTGAAAATGTGAATGCAAAAGTTTTAACTGATGGTTTGCTGAAGTCCAGGCTGCACAGTGACAGTGAGACGCAACAGCAAAATGCCCATAGTATATATGGAGTGCGAGGACCTGGGGCACTTGGAAGAGGCGTGTCCTTTGTCACCAGTGTTCTCTTCAACCACGACTACACATTGTGGCAGTGAGCGGATGAAGAGGTAGCAAATTTCTGTGTTTCATGTCCTGAGTACCAGATAAGGCCCTCAAAGTGGAAAATTAAAGTTACTGCTAGGAGTAAAGATGGTCTTAGGAAAAAACATGGCACTAAAGAGAACCAGATCCATAGAGTCCTTCAGAAGTCAGAAAGTGTGGAATACACAGAAAAGACTAAAATGAGTAGGATGGGGCTTTGATGAACTAGAAGTCAAGAAAGAAGAAAAAGAGTCCAAAAGACTCCCCCGTGAGGCCGAGCTTTTTCCACAGAAGCGGGGAACATTTAAATGGCCGAGTGTGTGCGGGGCTACACTCTGAAGGGGGAGGTATGTAAGGGAGTGAAGGAGTTAACTCCCTTTACAAGGCAGGATAAGGAAGTTACACTGGTGTCAGGTTTCCTGCCCGAGGCTTTGAATTAACTCGTGATTGAGCAGGGTTTAAAAGGCTGGAAGTAACTGTTTGTCAGAGTCCCTGTTGGAGTCTCTGTTACACGTCAGGTTCCTGCTCTGCAAGAGAGGGTCACAGAGGCTTGCCTGTGACCCAGCTGGGCTTCCCTCCCAGCTATAATGGAGCTCCAGCCCGCAGGGATTCAGGCTTGTTCACCAGAGGGATTTGCCAGAGAACCCAAAGCCCCACACAGCAGAGAAGCCTGCACAGAAACAGGGCAACAGACTTCCTGGGAGCAGCAGGACTGCAACGCCTGCATCTGATGTTTACCTGGAGAAACCGGAGATGCTGGACCAGCACAGTCAGATAAGACTTTATATATTGTTCCTTGGTATTGTTTTATAAGTTTTGGACTGGGAACTGGCCTATCCAGCCAGTCCGATAGAAAGGGCCAAAGTAATGTTTAGTCAGACTTATAAATAGGAGTAGGTGTTTATTTGATGCTTTGTGTTTTGCCTTAAAGGGGCAGTGTCCCCCCAATGTTTTGTTGTAGTTGTGGAGAAGATAAAACCACTCAACGTTTTGGTTTACCCTGAAATGCATGTGTGGTCTCTTAACTGACCTCGCCTACAGGCCGCTCCGTCACACTCCTCAAGCGCTGAAATTGTTCAAACAAAATTTTCTGCATACCACTTAAAATACTAGGAGTTAACATTACTTCCCACTACATACAACACATTATACAAAGTTAACTATCCTCAACTCTACATGAAGATAGTGGCCCTCCTAACGGAATGAAGGGGATTTGAGCTATCTTGGTTAGGTCGTTTAGCGGCCCTCAATATGAATATTCTCCCTAAGCTCCTCTATTATTTTCATGTTCTCCCAATAAAGATTCATTATGACCTCACAAAACTTAAGAAGGAATTTAACAAATACATTTCGAATCCCAAAACCCCCAGAATAAAAAATCGTATTCTGCAATAGCCTAGCATAATGGGAGGTCTAGGAGTACCGAACATAGCCAGATACTACCAAGTAACTCAAATAGGCCAACTAATCCATTGGCCTGATATCCCAAGAACAGGTGATGGGTCAATATAGAGGCAACGCCGTGCAAGCCAGTACGGCTCAAAGATATTCTTTGGATGTCCGTAGTCTCTAGACTCCTGGGTTTCTCTAATTATCCCATACAGACACGTGTGAAACCTGGGACCAAAATAAATTAAAACATCAACTAAGTACCCATTGACACCAATTTTTTGCAATCTCTCATTCCCACCAGGGATGAGTGCAGAGGCACCGGCTATTTGGGAGAAATGTGGGGTGACGAGCATTCAGGACTTCCTGGAGGGGGGTTGCTGCAAATCCTTTAAATTCTTCAGCAGCAAATATGATATGCCCCACAGCTACTTCCTGGCTTATGATCAGGACAAACACCTTGTGGAATCCCAGATTCCCATTAGATCCAAAACGAACTTTGAGGACCTATGTCACTTGACCTCACAGTCCCATGGAATAACATCCACGGTATATCAGATACTGTTATATTAACAAGTAGACACAAAGGACAAATATAATACCCAGTGGGAAAGGGGCCTAGGCCAAGTAATGGATTCAGATGACTGGTCCGACATATGGGATGCAGCAAAAAAAATCTCCATCAACACGTTAGCCAAAGAAAACTCCTATTAATAATGTATCACTGGTATTTAACTCCAACCAAACCGCACCATATGTTTACATCCTGCTCTGATAGATGTTGGCGCGAATGTGGCCTGGAAAGCATAATGCTCCACATCTGGTGGAACTGTTCAAACACGATCCCCCTATGGGATATTATTACTAGATTAATATCACAGGTTATCAACGTTAATGTACCACAAGATCCTTGGTGCCCCTACCAGATATGCCTAGGGCTGAAAGCAAACTGATCACCCATATCACGGTAGCTGGCAGACGCTTGATAGCCAGAAATTGTAAAAACAGAAAATACTGACCGTAGCACAAATTAAGAGCAATATCTGGGAAACTGAGTATGGAAAAACTGACCATATATATCTGAATGACTCCATGCCCAAATTTAGTAACGTATGGGATCAGCAGCGGATTTCCAATAAGGCCCAGGCATAGGACGGCAACCTTTTTGGGCGGCAAAAATGTCAGCCACCATATACATATGCTGCGCTCTCTGGCTATCGAGCCTCATGGGAAGTCACTTGCCTATGCGGATTGCCTCCTTGCTGCCACCCTTCTTCTCCTTCTGAATCGCAGTATCAATTGACGCCAAACGGACGTCAACAACGTGACATCACATAGCGTCTCATTGCCATGGCAATGTGACGTCGCAACGGCAAATTACGTCATGAAGTTGCGTTGCCATGGCAACAAGACGCCGTGATGTCCCATTGGTGATTCTGTAGCGCCATTTGACTCTACGATTCGGAAGGATGGTGGCAACTGTATGGGATCCTTGGTTATTAAGTTTCTCACAAAGGAAACATGTAGACCTTTATAGGCTGTGACAAATATACCCATCATTGGAATCTCGTGATCTAAACCAGTTCTAACCCATCGCCACCCGCCACCCCCTCCCTCTATCTTCCTACTCCCCTCATATACCCCCCCCCCCATCCTCTGCCCTCAGAACCCCCCTCTCTATCACAATAAGCGTAAGCATCAAGAATATCTTTGCTCACTATTTCAGGACCCTGTAAAGAAAATGCTTGTCAATCTGTATTAATTATGTATACCCTGTAACAATATACAAATATCTCCCCCCCCCCTTATTTTTGAAATCCCTCCCTCACACCAATATTGTTTCTGTATTGTATGAAAACCAGAAAAAAAGTAAAAAAAAGAAAAGGAGGTTGTACAAAGAAGAGCAACTAAACATATGAATAGTCCACATCATAAATCTTATCAGGAAAGATTAAAGGACACCAACATATAGAAATACCTGGCATGATGCCAAGAAGACAGCCGCACTACAGAAATATAATGAAGCAAAGAGGATGACAAAAAACGATTTATTGTAAAAAATGGAGAGAAAGCCCTTTGGGGTGAAACATGTCAGTGTAGTCTCTCCATCTTTTACAATAAATTGTTTTTTGTCATCCTCGTTGCTTCATTATATTTTTGTGGTGCAGCTGTCTTCCTGGCATCAGGCCAGGTATTTCTATTTGCTCTTTAAACTGATGCTTTGCACACAGAAGAAACTACCCAGCAAGTGAAAAACTCCTACTGCTGTGGACTCCACTAAGGCCGTGCGTATAGTGCCCGCGACGGGCGACGGCGATGCCGCCCAAAAACAAATACATTGCCGCATGCGCTTATAGTAAGCTTATAGTAAGCGCGACGGCGGCAATGAGACGGAGCGTTGCGGACTTTGGAAGCCTGGAATATTTGATTTTTCAAGGGCTGTCGCCTCATGTGTCAGCCCCTGAACACATCAAATACCCGGAAGCCCGCTACGCCGCCGCAAAGCGAAATATAACTTTAGCTAGCGGCGACGGGTGACGTCACCCGTCCCGGGCACTATACGCGCACCCTAAGGAGTAACAGGACTGTCATCTAATTGTGAGTATCATTCCAGGAGTACTTGACTGTCTTTGTAATACTGTATAGGAGGTTATCTCTATGTGTTGGGACAGTATCAAAGGTCCAAGGTATACTCTGATTAGAGTTGGACCGTAGTTCAATGCTAACACCTCCAGAAAACTACTCACTCATATATCTCGTCTCATTATATGCTTGCTAAAGGGTTTCTGCATTATTGCTATTAATTCACATAGAAAGTATACTGGATCAATTATACACCAGTTTTTCTTTCATTTGGAAGTGAATCCCATATTTTTGGAGCCCCAGTTTTTTCCCCTTTCCTTTTAGGTTAGGAGATATCATCACATCAACATATACACTGGCGACACACTTTATTCGAGCTCGGCTAGTCCCACGAATTCGGGTATACCCGGGTGTATTGAGGTTTGTGACTGTTTTCTGCCCGAGTGCATTGAGTTATTTTCCGGCAGGGATTGAAGCATTTTATTCCCGTTGGCTGCAATACTGCACAGTACATATATATATACTGCATTACAATTCATGAATTTATGCCATCTGGTAGACACGCGAAGCATTGCAGCCTATTAAATCCTAATCATTATCATTTAACAGATCAGCCGCCCATCAGCCAGGCATGAACCCAGGCTGGGAAGGCAAATGCAACGGGGCTTGTCAGAGGTGAGGAGCGGCGCATTCCAGGTATCTGCCAGGTACATACCGGGTATTTGCTCGAATAAAGTGTGTCGGTGCAGTACAGCTTGGAGGAGAGAAGGGAGAGGAAGGATATGACAGACATTTTCAAATACATCAAGCGTATTAACACAGTACTGTACAGGAAGAAAGTATATTTTAGAGAAACAGGATGTGGTAGAAAAGAGGTAATGCACTGAAGCTGGAGGGTGGGAGGAAGGAACTCGTGATGAATGAGCAAAGGAGTCAAAAAATGATTTGGGTTATAGATGCAAAGGTATTTTAAATATGAAAGCAACCAGAGGATCTAATAGAGTCTGAGGTTTCATAGCAGAGCGTAGAATGGACAGACTAGATGAGCCGAGTGCTGACAATTTGTATTCTTTAATCAGATGAGTCATTTGTGAAACTGTGAGTGGGGTCATTTTCATTTTATTTGTCCCGCCAAATGAGAATGCAATCAGATGTATTCATCCTCTGTCAGTTCAGTGGCAATTTAAGAAAGGGAACAAAATAACACTTATCTAAGTGTGAGAGATAAGTGCAGTCCAACCTAAACGTAGGCATGCAATGTATACAGACACTTCCACAATCATCTTTTAAAAAAAAATATATATTTTACAATTACTGATATCTGTCTGATCTGTCTCAAAAAGGCACCAATCATCGAGTTTTAATCTATTAAATGTATAAACCATTAGTTAATTTTATGCACACGTGCACCAATGAGCATTTTTAATGAAAACTATAATATGATTTATTTAAATGCAACGGTTATTTTAAAAACTATGCTACGTAGGTGTAGTTTTAGACATAGTTGTTATACCATTAACCCCTTCCGCAGTGAAGGGGCCTGTAATGCTCACCTTAATCAACAAATGTTCAAAATAAATCGAAATTGACGGAACTGTACCTTTACATTTTGAAGCAAATGTTAAAATAGCGCAGTTGATGTTTCATGCTTTAAATGTACAGTATTCAACTTCTTATATATTGGTAAGTGGACAATGTTTTGCAACAATCTAGAAACTACTTTTCCTTCAGCATTTAGTTGGTATCCTATTTTATTAGAAGAGTTTATTGTTCGGAGTATAAAAAAAGTATTTTAGATGTCGTTATTGAACTTGTCTTTGTGACTTAGAAACAATTAAAATGATGTAAGACAGCTCTCACAAAAACCTTCAATCCCATTATGCTCCTGAAGACTGGTTTTGTTTCCCACGCTTTCTGACTTCAAACTGCATGTGTGTGCATATTTAAAATCATTCTCTGACCAGTGTGGTTCAAATATCCATGTACATAGATGACATGTCAAGGCACAATTACCTAAATAAGACATTTTTAAATAAACGGTTGAAATTGCTTCCAAGAGTGCTACTCAGCTGAAGTCTGTGAGCCTGCTGATGCTACGGAACAGTGAGACTAGTAACCAGTGAGGAAGACTCACTCTAATTAAGGTTGGGCCTACACAAAGCCACTGTCCTGATTAGCAGGGATGACACTTTCTACTGAAGATTGACCCAGAGATAACATTTTTAAATTTAGCTCTTACCTGCGGCGGCGGCGGCATCCCCCAGCGTCCTTCCCACATTCTCCCGGCATCTCCACCCTGCAACTGCTGTCAAATGGCACCTTGTTGGCATGACAATGGGACGATACATGACGTCACGCGCCATCAAGTTGCCATGACAACTGGGTGCCTTATGGCATCGCGGTGTCATGTGAAGTCACATTGCCATGGCAATGCAGCACCCTGTGGCAGCTAGCGTCACGTGATGCTGTGACATCACTTAGCTTTCCCGCTGTCATGGCAAAGCAGCGCCATTTGACGCTGCACAGCCATATTGACAGCAGTTGCAGGGGGAGATGCTGGGAGCCGCCGTCACCGCATGCCACCACCCAGAGGTTTACAAGGTATACCCGTAGCCCAGAGATACGTGGCCAAAACCCGCAGTCTCCGGGTCAAACCCGGAGTGGTGGTAACCCTGCTGATTAGAGATGTGCAACATTTGCATCTAAATTCGCAAACTGGCAGGTTTGCAAAATATTCTCCAATCCAGAAATATGGCTTTTATTTTGGGGGGGAAGGGGGAGAAAGGGAAAAAGAGAGGGAGTCCTAATTAGTAGAGTACTAAGCTCCCACTCTCACCCCCCGCCTTACCTCCTATATCCTGTGTTGGGAGCAAATATTGAAAAATACACACCTGAACACCCGAAGTTTGAATTTTTTCGGCTTAAAAGTTTGAGAACAATTGCTCCTCTTTCTGCTGTGGATCACCTCATTATACAAATACAATGCCTTCCAATGTATGGCTGTTGCATAAAATGTAGCTAGAAAATCCATTTTGCATTTGTGCATCACGTGGGACCTGCATTGTAAGGTACCTGCATAGTAAGGTACCTGCATTGTATGGTACCTGCATTGTATGGTACCTGCATTGTAAGGTACCTGCATTGTAAGGTACCTGCATTGTAAGGTACCTGCATTGTAAGGTACCTGCATTGTATGGTACCTGCATTGTAAGGTACCTGCATAGTAAGGTACCTGCATTGTATGGTACCTGCATTGTAAGGTACCTGCATTGTAAGGTACACCGCATTGTATGGTACCTGCATTGTAAGGTACCTGCATAGTAAGGTACCTGCATTGTAAGGTACCTGCATTGTAAGGTACCTGCATTGTAAGGTACCTGCATTGTAAGGTACCTGCATTGTATGGTACCTGCATTGTATGGTACCTGCATTGTATGGTACCTGCATTGTATGGTACCTGCATTGTATGGTACCTGCATTGTAAGGTACCTGCATTGTAAGGTACCTGCATTGTATGGTACCTGCATTGTATGGTACCTGCATTGTAAGGTACCTGCATTGTATGGTACCTGCATTGTAAGGTACCTGCATTGTAAGGTACCTGCATAGTAAGGTACCTGCATTGTATGGTACCTGCATTGTATGGTACCTGCATTGTAAGGTACCTGCATTGTATGGTACCTGCATTGTAAGGTACCTGCATAGTAAGGTACCTGCATTGTATGGTACCTGCATTGTAAGGTACCTGCATTGTAAGGTACCTGCATTGTATGGTACCTGCATTGTAAGGTACCTGCATTGTATGGTACCTGCATTGTAAGGTACCTGCATTGTATGGTACCTGCATTGTATGGTACCTGCATTGTAAGGTACCTGCATTGTATGGTACCTGCATAGTAAGGTACCTGCATTGTATGGTACCTGCATTGTATGGTACCTGCATTGTATGGTACCTGCATTGTATGGTACCTGCATTGTAAGGTACCTGCATTGTAAGGTACCTGCATTGTATGGTACCTGCATTGTATGGTACCTGCATTGTATGGTACCTGCATTGTATGGGACCTGCATTGTATGGGACCTGCATTGTATGGGACCTGCATTGTATGGGACCTGCATTGTATGGGACCTGCATTGTAAGGTACCTGCACAGATTCCTTTTCATTTTCCCCATGAGTACAGAGATGGAAATGAAATCTCTCTGTGACTATGCTTTGTACACAGGGAGGGTTTATAGCAGGGCTCTTCAACCAGTTCCCCAAAGAGGCCAGATCAGAAAACAAGCTTATTATAATGTAATATTACATACATTTAAAAACTTAAAAACGATAATATTTTAACGTTTAGCAAGCATGTATAACATCTAAAAAAGAGGTAAAAAATCTATTAATCTTACATTGTTCATCATTTCACACCATTCAATAAATGCAGTAAAAGTATAGTAAGTAATTACGATCAGAGTCTGATGCTTAACTCTGAATATCTCATTTACAACTTTCACTTTTCAGTTTTGAAAGCTCGATTCAAACTCCTACTGGATGTTGAAATACTTCTAAATATTATTAAGGTTGGGCACTTTCTTTTTGTTTCAAACTATTTTTATTTATTTTTTTGGATAACACGGGAAGGGTGTGGGGATAGAAAAAAGAAGGATAGGGGCCGGGGTGCAGCCCCCACTATAATCAAAACAATAAACAACAGTGATAATATCTTTAGTATAGTTTTAACAATCTTAATAGTTATAGTCAAAAAGGAGGGGAAATAAAAAAGACAACCACGGTGGGAGAGTTGGGGGGGGGGGGGGGGGAAGGGGGATGGGCAAGATGTCTTTGGTAATAGTCCTTTTATTTTTCCTGATTCATTGATTTTTGATTTGATATGGTTTAGTTTATAACCCTCTGACAACTTATCCATTACTCGCATACATTTTTAATTATTATTTTTAGTATTTTCCAAACAGATTAAATTTGTAAGTCTTGTAGTGACGCTATGTCTTCTGGAAACGCACTTAACCAGGGATTCCAGATTTTTTCAAATGTATCCATAATATTATTCATAAATGACGTAAGTTTTTCCATTTTTAAAACATGTCGCACCTTCTCTTGAAAAACTTGATATGATGGTATATTCATTTGATTCCATTGATGTGCTATTGTGCATCTGGCTGCTGTCAACAGATGCGCAATAGATTTATTTATCGCGTACGACACAATGTTTCCCTAGGATCAATATTACGGGGTCCATTGGTATAGAAACATCAAACACCCTGCTGATCTTTCTTATAATTTTCCTCCAGAAGGGAACAACCTTTGGGCAGGTCCAGAACATTTAAAATAACGTGCCGCTACAGTCACAATTTCTCCAGCACAACGTATTCACTCCCTTACAAATATGTGCAATCCTATCCGGTGTTAAATACCATCTCATCGTAATTTTATACCTATTTTCTTAGATAATGGTGCAGAGAGATGAGCTCGCCGCTGCCTCCCAGATCACTGCCAATCTTCTTTAGAAATCTCTGCTCCTATATATTTTTCTCATTGAGTCGTATACGAGGGTTTTTCATTTTTGTCCCAAGAGCACAGTCTAGATTCTAGAATATATATTTGATATCAACCCTTTTTGGTGCGTTTGTACTGTGCACCTTTCTTCAAATTTGGTTAATTGTGTATCCCCTTGCGTGAAAGATTTTGAAATGATAAAATGCCTGATTTGTGTGTATCTGAAATACTCTGAGAGTGGAATATTATATTTCTTTCGTATTTCTTCAAATGTATACGGTACATTATCCCCTGAAACATAGCAACTTTAATCCTAAGCATTCCTCTTAAAATTCAAATATTATTCCTACCCGGTATACATCCTGGGGGAAATTCGTCATTCCTCCAAAGAGAAGTCATAAGTGAGGGTCATCCCTTTAATCCCTTTCTTTTCTCCCAATTTTCCCAAATGTATAATATAAATGTAATAACCGGGTGACTGAATACCTCTTGAGGTCTATTCTTTTTAGGGATCCACAGTAATATATTTATATTCTGCGTCAGGATCTCATTTGCCTCATTTTCCACCCATTTAACCTCCTGGGTGGGTCTATGCTAGGCCTGTAAGTGGCTTCATTGTGCTGCGATAAAATATTTATTTAATACCGGCAAAGCTAGTCCACCTACTGACCTTAATGAACTAAGCACGGTTCTTTTTATTCTCGTTTTTTTCTTTCCCCAGATAAAAGTATAAATTTTACTTTGCATATCATTTAAAATGTTGGCTGGAATAGAGACTAGAAGGCCATGAAACAGATACTGATATTATTCTGCCAATCCATGATATCGCCATGATATACAGTACTTATTCCACTCTTCCAGATCTCTCTTTATTGTCTGAAACAGCTTTGGGTAGTTGGCCTTATAAAGTTCTCAATATCTAGCAGTCAGATACACCCTGTCCTGGAACAGGATTGTTTATTTCTCTGTGTTGTTCCTGTTCTCAGGCTGCCAGCCCTCCCCAGCTAGTTACATGTTTTCCCTGCTCTGAAGCAGCCAGAGCTGTGTACATTGCAACATAGTTGCTACAAGTAATCCCCTTTTACACAGCCTCTAGTCAGTTGCCCTGGCAACCTACCAATTCTCACTGTTGAGATTGGTTTAGTCCTCTCCCCTTGTTTATCTGCACATTGCTATGCCCCTTAGTGTGTTCCTAGCTGACAGGAGAGTGTGCTCCTTCCTTTCCAACAAGCAGCCAAAGTGAGTAGACACTTCTTCCTCTGCTCCCTCAGAAAAGTAAATCCTTTTTACCTTCCCCTCAGAGAAGCACTTCCCCATAGCAGAACACCTTCCTCTCATAGGTTATTCTCCTGACAAGAGAAATCTGCTAGCACAATCCACATACAGGCATACCCCGCATTAACGTACGCAATGGGACCGGAGCATGTATGTAAAGCGAAAATGTACTTAAAGTGAAGCACTACTTTTTTCCACTTATTGATGCATGTACTGTACAGCAATCATATATGTGCATAACTGATGTAAATAACGCATTTGTAACAGGCTCTATAGTCTCCCCGCTTGCGCACAGCTTCGGTACAGGTAGGGAGCCGGTATTGCTGTTCAGGACGTGCTGACAGGCGCATGCATGAGCTGCCGTTTGCCTATTGGGCGATATGTACTTACTCGCGAGTGTACTTAAAGTGAGTGTACTTAAAGCGGGGTATGCCTGTATAGAACTTTTATAATTCTGTTAACTCCCTCAATAAAGTTGAAGAAAATAGAAGGACTTTGTGGGCTTTAAAAAGGGGATGAGTTAAGCTACACGAACTTACTCACGTGCTACAAATGAGCCTGGGTCCAGAATACACCCCTAGATATTTGATACTATTTTCTTCCCATTTAAAATTGAAATTTAGTTTTAGTAATTTTAGTGTCCCTGACTCTACTCCTAATGCCAATGCCTCTGATTTTGTGTTGTTTATTTTATAATTTGTGAAAAAATTAAATGTTGACATTTCCTCAAATATATTAGGAAGTGATGTCAGTGGTTTGGTAAGTGTTAGTAAAATATCATCTGCGTAAAGAGCTATTTTATATTCTTTAGATTGTTTTGTCAGTCCTTTGATATTTGTATTAATCCAAATTTTATTTGATAACTTTTCAAGACTCAGTAGAAAATAATAACGGAGACAATGGGCAACCTTGTCTGGTCCCATTATTTATATTAATTACACCAGGAAAAAAGAACAGAAAGCACACACCTCATGGTGCAATAACATTTTTACTGAACATAAAGAAATAATGAAAATACACTAACAAACATCCGATTTTTAAAAGCAATGGCTTTAGAGGTTGCCATATACCAATTACCCCATATGGGGGAGGTACCAAGGCAGTATGGGTGATAGGAGGACGTAATGTATTTAAATGCTAGGACTACCATTGAAGACCTCACCCCTGACGAAGAAGCCATGCCTCGAAACACGTAGGGTGGTTTCCATTGGTAGAGGAGAGAGGCTGGAAGTTGGAGGAATGAATTGCGTGCCACTGTAGAGGAGAAGGAAGGGAGTGTGCTACTGTGTAAGCCGTGCTGAGATACCATCATCCCTGATCCGCCGGGTTGCAACGATGTGAGGAGGTAGTGAAGGAGTTACGCTGTGACGTGCCAGTGGAGAGTCACGTGGTGCGGAAGAAGATCCGAGACACTAGCCAAGCATCAGTGAACAGCGGACGGGCTGACTCAATGAGCAAAGTAACCCTACAGAGGAAGAACACATTACATCCCGAAACACAACCTCTAAAGCCATTGCTTTTAACAATCGGATGTTTGTTAGTTTATTTTCATTATTTCTTTATATTCAGTAAACATTTTATTGCACCATGAGGTGTGCGCTTTCTGTTCTTTTTTCCTTATCTTAGCTTCATATTGGATTGCTGGGTTTGCATCCCTGATCAAGTTAGCAGCACCCTCTGGATTAAATTGGACTGTGCTGGTATATCCGGCATTATTGACTCACTGGTCAAGTATTAGGTACAAGAGCATTTTTAATACTTAGTTTTGAGCGCCTGCAGCTGAGGCTCTTTATGTATGTTTTTTTATATATATTGTATACCTACCATTTAGTGGATAGTACTAACACGGCTACACTTTGTAGTTATATTTGTACCTCTGGTGTGTTTTTCCTCTGATTGAGCCTTGGAGGAATATCTTAATATCATTTGTTATATACTGTAGTTTCAATTATTGGATTTAAGTATAGTCAGCTTAAACTAGTTATTAATTACACCAGAGCTGATCCCGGCAATCTTTAAAGTAGACCCTGGTTGGTTATAGAGCGCTTTAAAACCATTTAATTTATTTCCCCTGATTCCAAAATTCTCTAGGGTTGTAAACATATATGACCAGTCCACTGCTTTCTCGGCATCCAGTGAGCTAAGTAGCGTAGGTATTTTTGATATATTTGCTAAATGTGTGAGATTTATTACTCTCCTTATATTAATCGGCTGCTTGTCTCCCTAAAATAAATCCCACCTACTGTAATCAGGGTTGATTATTCTAGGTAACAAGGTTGGGCACTTTTTCACGGGTATCTTGGTTATAAAAATGTTTCATGTTTTGGTTTTCTTGGATCTCATTTGGGATTTTTGGGAAACTCAATATAAGCAGGAATATTATTTTAAAAGTTTGAGGGTTTTGATTAGTACGCCAGCAATTCCAGCTGCTCTTTTTATAAATGTACCCCCAATTATTTTTACTGGATGGGAATCCTGGTAAAGGTTTCATCATTTCAGTCCCTTCCAGGAAAAACAAAAGGAGAGTTTTAATGTCACACAGGCCAATAAGAAGCCGCATCGTCACCCGTTTAAAGAGGCAATCCAAGCGCCAGAAATGATTATTATTATTTTTATTTTACTTGGGATTGAGACAGGGAGTCTCCTGTGCTGAACTCCATTAATTTAATCTCCAGGTACCCCTACTTCCAGAGATACATACCTCTGTAGGGGGTGCCACTAGCCACTTTGGCTCGCAAGCTGGGGTTCATGTAATGGCTCCCGCTTCCTGTGGGGCAATAGGAAGCTCTGACGTCATACTGTGCAGCTTCCTATTGGCCCAAAGTGATGCGGGAGCTTTAAAAAGCGGAGATACAGGAACCCTCTATGGAGGGAAGTATCTCTGGAAGCAGGGGGTGCCTGGAGCTAAAATTAATGGGGTTTAGCTCCAGAGACCCACTGCTTCAATCCTATGTAAATAAATAAATAAAATGTATCCGCTTGGATTGCTCCTTTAAAGCTTCCTATTGGATGGCCACTTCATTACCTACATGAAATCAGGAAATAACGCTTTACAGGGAAGTATATCGTAAGCATCTTGAGAACCGGGGAATCCTCTGAGCTGAAAATGATGGAGTTCAGCTCACGCGACCCCCTGGTTTCCACCCTGTAAAAAAAAAGGGGGGTTAGGTAGAGGGGATTTCCGTTTAAAAAAATAATAATTAAATCATAGTATAAGCTTTTCTCAGGTACCGGTTCAAATTTTGCTTGATTTGAAAGTTTGGTTCGAAGTTCGACTCACACTCCTGAACAGACTTTGAAGGTCGCAATGTTTGCATTTTTCAACTCGTTGATCTGCCCATCCTAATTAAATGAATGGTACTATTGCTCTTTGTGATCAAAATATGGGGCTGTATAAGGCTACGGCCCCAGTGGTCATGGCTGCATGCGCGCCGAAGCATCTGGCGGCGCGTACACCCATTTCAGCCACGACCTGTGGTCTGCGGTTGTGCTTGCAGTGAAGAGCAGGAGATCCGATGACGGTGGGGGGTGGGAGGGTTGGCGGGGAGGGAGGGAGGGGGCGGACATGACGTTCATGGGGCTGAACATGAGCCTCATTGGCTGAACCGCCACCGTGACGTGGCCAATGCTCTGCCGCGGCGACAAAAGACAAAAATCTTGTCTTTTGGCCAAGGCGGTCGCGCATTGCGCCTTGTACACCCACGCACACACGCCGACTGGGGCCTGCCCCATAGAGGGCTGTGCCTTGTGTGCGGCACGCACGCCGTCACATGCGCAGCCGTGGCCACTGGGGACCTAGCCTTAGTAATGAGGTTAGGAGAAGGAGTGGCTCAGTGTAAAGACACTGATTGACACTGAGTTTGAAGCAGGGGAGCCTGGTTCTATTCCCGGTGTTGGCTCCTTGTGACCTTGGGCAAGTCACTTTATCTCCCTGTGCCTCAGGCACCAAAAACATAGATTGTAAGCTCCACGGGGCAGGGACCTGCGCCTGCAAAATGTCTCTGTAAAGCGCTACGTAAAACTAGCGGCACTATACAAGAACATGCTACAAGAACATGCTATTATTATTATTATGAAACATGTTACACTGAGTAACCAGAGTTTGCATAAAAGGGCAAAATGTGGAAATGTTAAAAGACTCCGGATTGTTTATTCTCATAGAAAATGTGCATGTACCATTTATTCACCATTTTACCAGTGCTAAAACAACATCAGGTTTTGTTTTTTTTGGACAATTGGTGATTTGCAATAAGTTTGGCAATATCTTCACACAAGCAAAAACTGGAGTAAAGCTTAGCTAGTTTTCAAACATTATATATAAATGTTTGGAAACCACCTGTAAATTATATAATACATAGCTCAAAGAGGCAAAATCAATGTTCCCTGTCTTAAAGGAAATATGAATAATCGCCATCTTGTGCGCGTTTGCGCATGCGCGATGCGCATTTGCAGTCGCAGCGGCCATTACACATAGCGCAGGAAAGTGTAGGGAGGCAGGAAGGCCCCCTAGATGTTGCGCATGTGCAGGAAAGTGGGGCGGCGGCCATTAGTCTAATAGAGAGAGGTAGGCGGCCATTAGAGAGGTGGCCATGCGGTGCTCATAGGGAAAAGCCCCATATGGGACTCCAACTCCCTGCCACTTAGAGGCAGAGTCAGATGATTGCATGCAGCCAATAGTGTTTGCAGCTTCCCCTGCAGCGAGTGGATACATTGTATGGGCAATGTGCTGGAAGGCAGTCAGACTGAGGAGACAGTGGGGGAAGGAAGGGGGGCAGAGAGCTGCGAGCTTCTGCCCTAGGCCAGAAGTACCCTGGGCTAGAGTTGAGGCCCTGACTCCCTACTAGTGAGGGTGGGTGTTCATAGGGACAGGCCCTTAGGTAAGGACCCTGTGCCCCTTCAGCTGTGTGCTAGGCAGGGACCTAGTGATAGTGTCTGTGCATTTCCTTAGGCTGCAATCCCAGTCATCACTGTGACACGCGCGCCCGGCGGGGGGGGGCGGCGCATGCACAGTGCTAACCGCGATCTGCGGTCTTCAGGAGAGAGGGAGAAATTGCGACGGGAGGGGGCGTCATCGGGTTTTTTCGGGGGCGTGGCCATGACCTCACACGGCTGTTTCGCCCTCATTGGCTGAACCGCCGGCGGGGGTGTGGCCACGGCTCCGTCGCAAGTTCCACACACAATTTTTTTCAGTGTGTGGAATCTTGCAGTACAGCGTGGCTGCTGAATGTGCGCCGACGCATGTACTCGGCCCTGAGTGACTGGGGGGCCGGTGCTTGTTCGCACAGTGCACGCCGAGGCGTGCGCTGTGGCAGTCACTGGGACCGTAGCCTTAGTGCAGGGAAGGAGAGAGACCCTGTGCAATTCCTTAGTGCAGGGACCAGTGATAGTGCTTGCTGCATGTTCCTGTATGCTGTGTTGCTGATCTGGAGACTGTCCTTACGGTGGGACGTCCGGCTGGACCCCATCTCACGCGGAGGTACAGTTCAGCGCTGGACCAAGCAGCTACGGTAGACCTGGGCAGGTATTTACACCCTTCCACACGTGCACCAACTTTAACTTGCTCCTCACATGTGACAGGCCTGTTCACACACTTGTGTGGGCTTGGATTCTTTGGACACGGGGTAGGGAAGGGGCTAAGGAGGGTATAGCCCAGTTAAGGGCAAGGTTATAGCTGCCAGCTTGTGGCAGAGGGTGGCATATATATTGCTGTGTATGCTGATGTTGTTGCACTGTTATATTATGAAACTGTGTTGTGTTGCTCGTCCAGTAAACCTTTTAGCCATAACCCTGGTGTATGTGGTTTCTGGGTGGGTTCCTATGCTAGGGCCATTCTACACTCCTATAGAATCCTACATAGGTGGAGGCGCTGACCAACGAGAGAACGTTCCAGAGAAGCACCCCAGGTTCCCAGCAAGCGGAGGCTCAGGCCTCCTGTGAACCTGTAGGTATACGCACCACACCTGGTATCATGTAATTCCTTGCACCACCCACATCTGCGATTGGGGGGGGGGGGGGGGAGAGGGGGGGAATACTCGTTACAGTATTTATAAAGAACAGCTCAAATTGATTGGCAGATTCACTGCTTTAGCAGAGGTCTGTTGGAGGTAACAGGATGAGAGCAGCTAAAAAAAACAAACCTATGCCAGCAATATAAGGTCAATCAAGAGGCATGAATCGAGGGGCATCATTCTGGGGTTTATTGGTTTACATATCATTTATTGTCCCCAGTAAACCCTGATTAAAAACAAATATATACTTCAAATACAACAAATAGGCACTATTTAAACTAATGTACCTTCTGCCTTAAATGTGATCAGCTCATAATGAGCATATTTTAGCATAGTTTTTATTATACTATGTTACTGAAAGATGCATAGGTATATACTAGGGGCACATTAAAGCCAATGGGAACACCGGAGGCATTTTGGAAGACTGCATAGAGACGCACTTTGTGACATAATAAAGGCATTTCTAGAACCATCAACATTTACGCAGTTCAAATCTACTCCTGTCAATATCTTGTCTTCTCACATTGTTCTTGGTTTAATCCTGAGTCCTAAAGAATAGGACACAGTCAGCTAATTTGACTATTACAATTAGTTATGAGGCTAACAACTTCAGGGATAAGATGACTTATAACTCACAGCATACAGTATATTGCTGATTGGTGGACATGCTCAGCTGACATTAAAAGGCTGAGGATCAAGTGGGAGGAATATAATTTAGTGACAAACCTACTGTACAGTGACGAAATACAGCCTTTATTTTAATCTATTATGCAAACATATTGACACGACCCTTCTGATTCACCTGTCATACCTATGAGCTGGCATAGTGCACAGAAGTGCACACAGGTTCAGATAGCACAGAACTATGCCTACGTACCTCCTGGCTACAGTGGATGCACTGTATGCCAAGAGATGAAAAGCAGGGTTACAGACCTGTCTGACACATGTGAATGTGCTCACAAGTGGTATTTTTATGTACTGTACGCTTTACGGTGAAGGGGTTTTGTCACTTTCTTTACCCACCGTAATTTTTTTAATGCCTTGTTATAGCCTGGCTTATAAAATACTATGATATGGACTGATGTACCGAGTTACAGGCCCTTCTGGTCAGTGCAGTCAATAAAAGTCACTGGCCCCAGGATAAATATAAAAAGCACGGACACCCCTGCTCTCCGTGCACTGGGGGGGGACTGCAGGGCGGAGGAAAAAGGAGGCATAGGGGGGTGGAGAGGCTAAAAGGAGTTATAGACATGGGGTGTATAAGGAGGTAATGGCCCTGGAGAGGGGGTATAAGTTGGTAACAGGAGGGGGGGGGGAGTATATGGATGTTATTGGCCTGGGGGGGGAGGGGGGTATGGGAAGCTAATGGGCCTGGGAGGTATAAGGAGTTAATGGGGGGGGGGGGGGGGGGGTTGAGGGAAGTTTTATAAGGAATTAATGGGCCTGGAGAAGGCAAGTTACAAAGTAAGCTGACTTCCCTGTTTTCTTCATGATGGATAATACAGTGAAACGACATATTTTCCAACAGAATGTAACAAACTATCATACTGTATGTTTCACTAAATCATAACACAGACTGATCTTTGTTCTGTTAAATTGAATGAAATATATTCACTATAATGTACTGTACAGTTCAAAGTATTAATGCTGCGTACATAATGACTCTACTACACTATGTAAAATGGTGGAATTGGTACTCTGCTGCAGAAGCAAAATATGTCCATTTCCCCACTAAGAAGTTAAGAAAATTCCGTAAGGCTTTAAAGCAGCTGCTGTTTTTTTTCCCTTTTCTTTTAGTTCCCCCCCCTTTAATATGTGCATCAATACAATCCACACAATAATAAGTAATTAGCTAAGTTGCCAATCGATCCGTTCTCCTGTGATCGATCAGCGAAGCTTCAGCTCGGGGGTTTACTAAAGAGGAGTATTCTGCAGACATTTGCATAATAATATGGCAAAGTTATGTGGGGAAGATCATGTGACCAGGCAGTCACTAGATACAATTGGTGCACACTACAGAGAGGGCAGAGCTGAAAAGGGGGTGTGGCAGAGCCTGTTTCAGAAGAGGAAGGGGATGCGACTTTGTAAATGGTTGCTTTACAAACGAAAAATGCATGTTACATTATAATATATTAAAAATGTAATTTAGAGTTGTTTTTTCCCTTTTAAATGCTACAAGTATTTTCTCATAGTACAGAACTGATTTATTAAAAAAAAAAAAACCACATGTAGGATATTGCTTGGTCTGGAGCTTTAACTTGAAATCAGAGCTGCATTATATAGGAGTTATCATTTCAATACATGTTCCAATGCCACAAATGAAAGAGAATTAGACAGAACAGGTGTGAGTGATGTACTGTGATGTTTGCACAACAAGTCAAGTTAATTCAACGATGACTAGTGAGCTTCTTTGTGTGCGCACATCATCATCATCATTTATTTTATTACGTAAATGCAGGCCGCCACTTAAGGGGGCATCGCAATACTTTACAGTCAGTTTGGGAACAACTACAATTAAATACAATTATTTTGTTACACAGGAGACAGACATGAAAAGCCAGAATTATTATTATTATTATAATAATGCGCCAACATATTCCGTAGCACTGTACAATAGGGTTGGAGGACGAAAACAATAAAATAGCAAATGCAAACTTGCATTGTTAGAGTAGATAAGGAGGCCCTGCCCCCAGGTGCTTACATCCTATGAGGGGTATGTGGAAATATAAGGTATGGGGGGGAACATTAAACACATGCGTGTTTGTCCCCTGAAATATACAGTAAAAGTGGCCAGGAATGACAAGGAGATCACCCATTCAGATTGCCGATTTCTGGTACAACTGTATAATACTACTACGAAGAAACACCCCACTCTTAGTTTACTACTTTATACACACATTACTATCTTAACATTGTAGCCAGCAACCAACCTCGCACTGATGAGACTCAAAAGGTCGAAACAGCTTTCTGTGGGTAGGTTTACTGGGTATGCAAGTCTTTAACCCAGGCTGTGCTGAAAAGCTGTGTAATGCGGTAGGCATAAGCTTATAAGGGTCCATTTTCAAATGCATAAGAGGTAAAGAGTGACACACTGTGCTCATTTGCATGTCTTTTCCCAGAATCCCTGGCTGCAGTGGAAGCACTGTATGCTAAGCGATAATGAGGAAACACAGGGTTGCAGACCTGTCGGAGATATACAAATGCACCACACATGGTATTTTTTTAATTAGTGTATGTTAACATGCAAATAGTTATTACAACTTTGAAAAAAATTAATCTGTACTTATAACATAGTCAGAATGTGCCTTAAACTGTGTTTATTTATTTATTTTATTCCTTTATAAAATGTTTTACCAGGAAGTGATACATTGAGAGTTACCTCTTGTTCTCAAGTATGTCCTGGGCACAGAGTTATGATAACAAATACAAGGTTCATTACTCATTCATCTTCTTTACATTGCAACAATATTTTTTTCAATTTCTGGTAAGTTATACCGGAAATTACAAACTGCCTTAAATAAGTGATTATGTCATCAGCTATTATATAGTTTTCCCTATTTTCCATAAGTCTCTCAATTTGTTTGTGAAATTCCTTCACCCAAATCATTTTATATTTTAATGCCCATAGTGTATGCTAAATTTGCAAGCATAGATTGGTGTAGATTTGTCAGATGGATATTCATCATTCACACATAGTTGGGTTAGCTCAAAGATAAATACTGTCGTTTCAACAGGCATTGTGCAACCAGACCTCCACTTTTCCCTCATGTGAGGCCATGTACTAAGATCATATTTTAATATTTTGATTGTCAACATTTTAGTCCCAATTAGCAGTACAAACCTTCATAACATGTGCGTTGTATGCATAACTTAATTATGATGCATTGTCAAATGTTGAATACCTAATTAATACTGTCTAAATTAAAACAGAATTATGTGTATTATTTTATGTGTAACTAGTACTAGTATCATTTATTAGTGTACTAATTATTTATAATAGCCATAATGTAAAAATAATACATTTTGTTAGCCTATATAATGAAACATCCCTGCTGCATTCAATACATTTTTGGTTAATACATAGCAACTCAATTCTGCGCTAAAAATATAAACAGACTTTTTAGGGCTTACGCCACGTTAAGCTTGATGGACTATTTTGACGCATACTCTTGTAACCATGCTGTAAAATGGCTGCAGTCATCTCTCCTGCTGACAGTAAGGCCTGGTAAGTTATGGGCATGCCAGCAGTAATTATGGAGGTTTGCCCTCACACCCTGGTGAGGTGCCCTATGTATGGATGGGAGTGGTCACATGCTCTGAATCCATGATTAGTGATGTCAGAGTTGTGTCAGCCCCCAGAGGATACATAAGGCACAGCACTGTTCAAAAGTTAGTTGTTAGAGGAGGAGTTCAGAAGCGGTTGGAAGGTTATGTAAGAGCTATGAGACAAGGAGCAAGTCTGAGTGCAGGCTTGGGAGGAGACAGCTTATAAGACTGTGACCAGGGACCTGGCACAGGAACTATCTCCCTAAGGGGAAATAGGGAATCCACCAATTAAGGGAAGACATACCTTTCAGAGGGAAGTGCGATGAACATGGGAGGCTAAGAACACCCATTGTGGAGGGCAGCTTGCCCACCGTGCAATAAAGATGTTGCTGATAAAAGAAACTCTTGTGTGCAAGTGTGGAGTTATTGCGCAGAGAGGAGCACCACAGAGGAGTTCCTCATCAGACTCCTCCCCAAGCGGACGCCGGGATCCTGATGAGGTGGAGGCGCTGCACTGGATATAGGTAGGACTCAGCACACTACCTCAGCTGCCTGTCTGGGTTGGCAAATCCCCAATACAACATAGTGCGGGAGACTCAGGAGTCCTGTTGCCAACAGGTGCACCACCAGACATCACACTGTAATGGGGACTGGTTAGACCACAGGGGCCAATATGAGATTGGGTGGGTCAGGCCGGTTCAGAAAATCCGTTACAATTGGAGGCGCTGCTGAGAGATGTCGACCTGTCAACAGGACAGGCTTTAGCTAGGCACACTGGGAAACAGGGAGAAGTGTCTGCTGCCACTTTGTGCTGCGTTGGGACGGACCTAGGGGTAGTCAGGGGGCTGATGGAGTTTGTCAGTTCGCAGGGACGACCTAGGGGCCTGGAAGGAGTTGGGGGTTTGGAGCCGGGCTATAGCTGTCCTAGTCACCTTGAGGGAGTGCTAGTTGGTAGGATGCCTAAAGGGATAGCCTGTTAACGTGGTCAGGAATCCTGGAGAGGGTCTGCGCTAGGCTGACTAAGAGAGGTAGACACCCAAGTACTGCATGGAAGCCCCAGAGTACTCTAGCCCATTCCAGATCACTTACCGAAGGGAGCACAGACTGGGAGGAAGGAGATACAGCAGACACTGAGAGAGTGAGCCTAGCCTGAGGTAGTGCAACATGAGTCCAGCCTACATTAGGTACACAAGGTGGTGCATCAGGGCAGACTTTATTGTACCGGTGTGGTGGCTGCCCCGCAGAGCGGAGCCCCATGTATGATAACTGCTACTAGAGAATGGCGACCGAAAGAATGGAGGGTCCGCGCGGTGCGGATAGTCCAAGATGGCGACCGGAGGCTGACGGGGAAAGCATCAGTGGCGTGCGTCCCACTGAAGAGCAAGCTGTTGCTGAAATGTCTTTTACAAGCCTGCTATGGAGTAGAGCGAAAGCTGTAGCCGCACCGTTTTGGCCCTGCCTAGGACCGCGGGGTGCTACCCTGAATGATAGTAGCGAGGACATTGAGATTGTATCTGGAGAACAGGACTTACAAAATGGTGGCTCCCGCCTCCCTGGGAGACCGCGTGGGCCAGTTGCAGAAATTTCTGCAAATTCGGGACTTACAGAGAGTTGGCCAGGAGTGGCGCCAACAGGGAAACCCCGCCCTGATGGGGGGTATGGCGCGAAAGCTGCAGCCGCGCCCTCATGGACAGTGACTAATTCAGCCCCAGTGCTGGGTCCACCCGATAAATCTATGGGACCCTCCCCTAATCTCAACTAGGGGGAGTGGCTTCCAGTTATGCCCCGTGGGCATGGGTCCAGTGGATCCAGGAGCTGGTGAGCCGACGGCGCAATTACCAGAAGTAGTTCCGGCAGCTGGAATTGTGTGCAAAAAGGAAGGGTACTTCGCACGCAAGGCAGCTGAAAGAAAACGGCTGGAATTGGCGGCAAAAGAGGAACCCCACCCTGTTGGGGATAAGGGCGCGAAAGCTGTGACCGCGGCCACTAGGACTGAAAGAGGTGCGGCCTTAATTAAAGGACATCCTATCCCGTTGTGGGACCCGCCCATAATCTCAACCAGCGGGAGTGGTTTCCAATTATGCCCCGTGGGCATGAATCCAGCGGAGCAAGGAACTGGTGAGCCGGCCGCACCCTTACAGAATGTAATCCCTGTAATTGGTGCTGCTTGTGAGGGAAAGGATAAAGAGACTGAGCAAATTTGGCCGGGGATGGCGCCAAATAAGGAGTGGTTCTCGGGTGTTGGCGCGAAACCTGAAGCCACGCCCCCCAGGACTGTGAAAAGTTCAGCCCCTGTGCCGGGGCATCCAATTAACTTGTGGGACCCTCCCCAAATATTCACCAGGGGGAGGGGTCTCTACCTCTGCCAAGCAAGACCCGAGTTGTCTGAGGGAGGAGCTGGATGTGAGCTTCCTGTCCCACAGTTGCGAGGAGCTGGTGAACAGGAGAGACCACTGTGCAAAGTGTCTCCCGTAACCAGCACTACCAAGAGCGAGATGGACATATATCCCTATTCATTGCCAGGAGGCTTCCTGGTAGTCAAGGCTGGCGACAAAGAGACATTGCGGTGCCTGTGCACGCAGTACAGGTTACCCGGTGGAGAAGCTAGCGCCACGGCAAGGTGTCCCCAATGTGGCATCTACTACCTAGGGGCCAGGCAGCCCTTCGTACCAGGGCAGACCGAGGAGGCGGGAGCGGACGCAGCCATGCTGACGGCTGAAGCCCCGCGTGCGGTCTGCACCGAACCAGTTGATCCCGGAGAATGGGGATCGCTCCTAATGATCAGAACGGAGCCTGAAGAGAGAGGGGTCTACAACCGCGGTGAGAACCCGGAACCTCACCGTCGGTCCCCTGCGGGAGTGCCACTCCCCGAGTCGGAGTTCGGCTCCTCGAAAGAGGAACAAGCGACCCTAACGACGGTGGTGATGCGCCTACTGGCGGACCACTACAGCGGTGCTGCAAAAGAACCAGCACTTACCTGTGTCGCAGCGGAGCGGAGTCTCGAGGTGCCGAGATCGCCTGTGCGGAGACAACCGGAGCGGCGGAGTCCCACGGCCGTGGTGACTTACAGCGCGGAAGGAGGAGAAGATTCCATCCCGAGCCGACGGAGCGGTGAGATACATCGTTACCCTCCCCAGGCGCCGGTGGTGGCAACGGCGGAGAAAGGCCTAGCCCAGGCCTGAGCGGAGCGGAGAGCAGAACCATCACTTCCGGCGGCGGATGTCGTTGTGGAGGAAGAGATCCCGCATGGGGATCCATCGCAAGATGGCGGAGTATCCGGTTCCGGTGATGACGTCATTTCCGGCGGAGGTAGCGGAACGACCAGAGAGAGAACCACAACGCCTCGGCGATCGGGCAGTGCTTCCCGATCACCTGTGTCAACAAAGAGCTGGCAGCCTGCGAGGAGAGCTGAGACGGGTGAGGCCCAACCAGCGGCACGTCCGCACAATGATACGGGACTATCCGAAGGCAGAGAGCGGGTCGGAACCCCGCGGATGCCCATTTCCTGTCCCTATGCCCAACCCCATACCCTAGCTAAAGCCCCTGTCCCTGTCACCTTTTCCTGTGGGTCCACATCCAGTTTGGGAGTGTCGGAAGGGTCCCAGGGAATCGGTGAGGAACGGACTGGGGAGAGACTGAACAGCTATGCCTCTGATGGTGGGTCGAGGGTTGGAGGGCAGTTGGGGAAAGTATCAGAGTCCCGATGGGTACCTAGTTGGCCGTGGTAAAGTCTCAGGATAGCTCCAACCAAGAGAGGTGGTCTAGGCCTCTTTCATCAAAGACCACTGGGGAGTCACGGGGCAGCACTGATGAGTGGACTGGGGAGAACCTGGACTGGGGTGATTGCTTTACCTCTGATGAGGGATCGGGGAGGGAAGTGTTAACCTATGTGAAGTCTCCTGGGGTGACTCCTACTGTAATCAAGCCTGTGGCTAATGGGGAAGTCAGTCGTTATGGTATGCACACTCATATCCGTGGGATGTCTTGGGATTTGGATAAAGTTGCTCGTGTTGTGCTATTGCCTGGGAAACACCCTATGTACCTCCGGTGTCGGCAAGAATTGCCAGGGATCGCCAAAAGCTGTTACTTTATTTCCACCATCTAAGGGAGGGAGAAATTGAGTTTGAGATGGGTTCCACTGATGAGGATAGGGGATATAGCACCGATGAGGGGGAAGAAAATTGGGATTCTGATAGTTCCATAGAAAATTGGGATTCTGATAGTTCCATAGAAGATTGGGATACTGATAGCTCTCTAGATGATTGGGATCCTGGTGGGTTAGATGAGAAGTGGTGTAATCAAGAAAAGAGGTCTTACATTTCCAGGAAATGCCTTAAGGAAGTGTATGGGCATGAACCTCTCAGTCCACTAGCATCCAGGCCAGAGTTATGGGCTGTTTGTGGGTGTCCGGTATGTCACTCAGAGTGTTACAGCATTGCTGCTCTAAACCCAGTGGACCATGCTGTGCGTAGGCCACCTTAAGAGGGTATGTTAGTACCTCTAATGGATACTCCATAAGGGAGTAATCCTGGTTGTTATACATCTATGTTAGGATGTATCTGTTATTATGTATGATAAAGATATGTACTGTAATGTTGTGACTAATTATGTGTGTCATTCATTTTACAGTGCTTCCTGAAGAAAGGTACTTTAAATTTAGGTCCCAGCCGGGGCCGGTGGGACTCACCAGGGGGAGAATGTAACCATGCTGTAAAATGGCTGCAGTCATCTCTCCTGCTGACAGTAAGGCCTGGTAAGTTATGGGCATGCCAGCAGTAATTATGGAGGTTTGCCCTCACACCCTGGTGAGGTGCCCTATGTATGGATGGGAGTGGTCATATGCTCTGAATCCATGATTAGTGATGTCAGAGTTGTGTCAGCCCCCAGAGGATACACAAGGCACAGCACTGTTCAAAAGTTAGTTGTTAGAGGAGGAGTTCAGAAGCGGTTGGAAGGTTATGTAAGAGCTATGAGACAAGGAGCAAGTCTGAGTGCAGGCTTGGGAGGAGACAGCTTATATGACTGTGACCAGGGACCTGGCACAGGAACTATCTCCCTAAGGGGAAATAGGGAATCCACCAATTAAGGGAAGACATACCTTTCAGAGGGAAGTGCGGTGAACATGGGAGGCTAAGAACACCCATTGTGGAGGGCAGCTTGCCCACCGTGCAATAAAGATGTTGCTGATAAAAGAAACTCTCGTGTGCAAGTGTGGAGTTATTGCACAGAGAGGAGCACCACAGAGGAGTTCCTCATCAGACTCATCCCTAAGCGGACGCCGGGATCCTGATGAGGTGGAGGCGCTGCACTGGATATAGGTAGGACTCAGCACACTACCTCAGCTGCCTGTCTGGGTTGGCAAATCCCCAATACAACATAGTGCGGGAGACTCAGGAGTCCTGTTGCCAACAGGTGCACCACCAGACATCACACTGTAATGGGGACTGGTTAGACCACAGGGGCCAATATGAGATTGGGTGGGTCAGGCCGGTTCAGAAAATCCGTTACACTCTTCTTCAACGTTATTTTTTAGTATGTATCATTTACATCTGTAGAGTGGGCTAGTTCTCTGCGCAAAAAAAACAAATCATGTTTAACTCGTATAACACAGATTGAGAATTGCAGGTTAGTACATAGACGCACACACAAGCACAATTTATCAAATACATTTTCTGTGAGGAGGACTTCCTAACTAAATAGTATCTCCAGTTGTGTACAGTATATGAATGCGTGACAGGGCCTTAACCGCTGTCTAAATAGGGCTCCAAATAGGAAGCCTGTATCTAGCTGAGGAGTCCAGCAGGGAGCTGGTTAATTGCAACTCTTTGATAAAGCGTGGGATACCACGGGAAACGCGTCAGAGTGTTCTTTTTGGCTGTTACTATGCCCTAAAATAAATTTTTGCCCCTCGGATATTTTGTGGTTTGCAGTTTGTGGTTTCCAATCTTCAGCAGCAGCAGCAGATGCACCGCCGTTTTCCCTGTACTCTCTTTAATTGCAGCGAGAGACAATTAGCCATTCTACACCTGGCTCATCAGACAGGTAGAAAAGCCTCCTGTGAAAACTGCAGATCTCTTGAGCACAGAGGGACTGTGTTGCCAGAAAGAGACTCACAGGAACAGTTGTCTTGAGCACAGAAGGACAGTGCTGCCAGAAAGATACCCAGAAACTAGAACCAATACATCCAGGGTGCAGCGGACCCTGGAAACCGTCAGAGGGTGGCCCAACCCCAACGGACACAAACCCCCCGCTTACAGGTACCTCTTTGGACTTTGGGGTCATAGGTTGGCAAGAGCCCTATTCTCCCAGCCCTTCAGAGAGGGACCGGGAAAGTGAGTTAGCCTTTACAAAGGGATAGGCTGTTTATTTATTTGTGTGCTTCCTTAATTTTCCCCAAATATGTCTCCCTGGTTGAACCTCTGCACATGTTCTGTCAAACCTCCCTCCAAATACATTATGGAGAGATGTCGGTGATGAAAAAGTTAAATTCCTGAGGTACCCTGGGAGATATACTAATGTCTATACAAAGTATATTTAAATGAGTCATACATCCTACAATATATCCTTAAAATCAATCAGGCTAAGGGCCCTTGTGATGAAGGGAATACTACGACTAGCACCCTCTCTATCCACCTTTAAGACCCACCTTAAGACACTTTTGCTTAAAGAAGCATATGAATAGCACTGGATAATCCTGGACACATGATACATAAAGCTTGGCCCCCTGCAGACGCACTTACCAGAACTCCCTCCTACTGTCTCTGTACGTTCTTCCTACCTACCAATTAGATTGTAAGCTCCTCGGGGCAGGGACTCCTCTTCCTTAATGTTACTTTTATGTCTGAAGCACTTATTCCCATGACCTGTTATTTATGTTATTTGTTATTTATATGATTACAACATGTATTACTACTGTGAAGCGCTATGTACCTTTTATGGCGCTATATAAATACATTTTTTGTAGCTTGGGCAGCCCCTTATGCATGTTTGGTCATTTATACATAAGGTAATATATACTCTGTCATACTATTGTGGGTAGCGCTGCCTGTTTTGTTGTTTTTATAGCTATATAAATAAAGACATACAATACTGTCAGACCCAGCAGGATTAGAATCCACAACCCTGCCATTCAGGGTTCCTTTTTCAGCACAGACATCTCTCCCTAATTTATTTGGAGGGAGGTTTGAGGGGACATATATACAACTGGATATATTATTAAGTTAGGAAGTTGTCCTCCTTGTCCACCACCCCACAAAAGCTCTATTTCAGGCTATGCAGGGATTATTTCTCACATGCCTTGAGGTAGTGACAAAAAATGCAAGTTGTTGTTTAGAAGCAATTTAGCCTTTTGCACAATTTTCGGAGGTACTAGAACACAGCGAGTTGGCTATTTGCTTTGCGCTGCCTGAATGAAAACGCCTCTGAAAAAAAAAAAAGCATTTTTTTGTTGTTGCATGGTTTGGACATTAGAAAAGTGATTATAGAATAGCAAAACATGCAAATTCACTTCTAAAGAGTACTTTAGAAGCAATTTGTCACAATTCGAAGCTACAAGAATAGACGCCTATGTCTATTCCAATCACACTTTTCCATTTTGTGAAAGAACTAAACATTAACAGGAATTAACAGAACAAAACACTGAAATGGATAACACCGTATTACCAATATACCGCGACAATGATCTCACAAAGCTTGAACAGTCTCTGAATATGTGGAAGATGGCTTCATGTCATATGACCACTGTAGGTTTTTCAATCCTCCATACAAAGATTTCCTTGGGGTTCAAAACATTGAACAGTGAGCTTCGGAACCAGTAAAGACTGATAGAAATGGACTGAACTTGATAACTTGTATCTTCCTTGGTTCCTTTGTATATGGGAATTCATGTGATCAGAATTTAAAACAGTTTATATATATACAGCATATATAAATCTTATTTTTAACCTGATAAAAACGATGTCAAAGAAAAGCCTTTGCTCTCTCTCATATGTTTGGGCGTGGATTTTATTTACTGTCAAGATCCTTCAGCTGCAGAGACAGAACATCGGTAGGTGATAGGCTGTTAACTTGTCAGGACAGAGTTTGAACAGTTATGTTAAGCTGTTTTGGGAGCTGTGCACTGGTTCAATTCAAAGCAATTCTGCCACCCAGAGTTACTGCTAAAAAGGCACACCAATGTATTAAATATGTATTTATTTTATTTATTTATAAAATGTTTTACCAGGAAGTAAGTGAATGAGAGATTCAGTCTTGCACTCTTTAAATATGATATCATAAGCAATACTGTATACTTGCGTTTAAAGGTACCGGAGCTCTGTGTTTCAGGGAAAAAACCTGTCTGGTGTGATTTCAAGTATATGAAAGTAAGTACAGTAGAAGATCCAGGGCACTATGGATTTGTAGAAAATAAATTTATTCTTTCAGTGGCACACACAACATTTCGAACTGCACAGAGTTCTTTATCAAGCAGCGTTTGGATGTATCTACAGTTTGTGTGTAGCAGCAGTTTGTGAGTGTGTGTGTGTAGAGCTGCAGTGTGTGTGTGTGTACACACAGAGGGGGCGGCATTGTGTGGATATAGATAGCTGCAGTGTAAGTGTATATAGAGGTGTTTTATGTATTTACCATTTTATTTTAATAAAGAAATCCATATAACTATACAAAAGTGTCTATTATTTATGAAAAAAACCTACATTTAGCCTATCATAGTAATAATCCCCTCAGAAAAGGGCAATACTGGCCAATAATTATTGGCCAGTAATGCCCTGTTCTTTGGGGATTATTACTTAAATGAAGAATGCACTTAGATAAATTTAGTGTTGTCCCAGTTTTGTTTCTGCCATAAAATAAAACAAATGTTGGGTACATATATGTGCAGTGCACCAAAAGACCAAATAGCACGAACGATAGTGATATATTTAATCGGTAACCAAATGACTGATAGCTCAGGCACATATTTTTTTTCATTAATTGTTTAAAATTTTCTTTTAGTAAAATATGGCAGTTATTACCTAAAGTATCCAGGCTCCAAAACTGGGGCCAAGCAAGAGCAAAAGAATAAAAC
This sequence comes from Ascaphus truei, assembly GCF_040206685.1. Taxonomy (NCBI): domain Eukaryota; kingdom Metazoa; phylum Chordata; class Amphibia; order Anura; family Ascaphidae; genus Ascaphus; species Ascaphus truei. The sequence continues at coordinate 284,921,675 of NC_134486.1, read as the reverse complement.
TGCAACCGCTTCCAAAGGGATTTAACTTCTCTGATAAATATGGTGCTGGATTTTGCACTGCTTTTGCCCAGTTGTGAAGCTGGGAGACTGTAGTAAATAAATCCATATGTACGCTCATCTCCTCTTATCCTCCGGTCCTTCAGTTGGTTGTTGGACATTCAAGGTTGTGAATAAATTGAAACAACATTGAGGAGAAGCAAACCGGTTTGACAATAACCCCCCTCACTTGCAGAATCCTCTTTGCAGGGCAAAATAAAATGCCCAGACTTTCAGAGTGATTTAAAGAGACTTTGGGGTATATCGAAGCCCAGAAAAGTTTGAGTTGACGCTCGGCAGGACTTTCTGATCAGAGCTGCATCATACTGTATGTAACAAGCTTGTTGATTTCATTTCTTAAATCTTTTAGAGATTATGAACCACGATGTTTACACCACCTTAGATCTAGTTGATTTGTGATGCAAAAATAAGTGTGAAAAATGACTATCTACAGGCATACCCCGCTTTAAGGACACTCACTTTAAGTACACTCGCGAGTAAGTACATATCTCCCAATAGGCAAACGGCAGCTCACGCATGCGCCTGTCATCACGTCCTGAACAGCAATACCGGCTCCCTACCTGCACCGAAGCTGTGCGCAAGCGGGGAGACTATAGAGCCTGTTACAAATGCATTATTTACATCAGTTATGCACGTATATGACGATTGCAGTACAGTACATGCATCGGTAAGTGGGAAAAGGTAGTGCTTCACTTTAAGTACATTTTCGCTTTACATACATGCTCCGGTCCCATTGCGTACGTTAATGCGGGGTATGCCTGTATATACCAGAAATTACGTTTGTAAAACACTAGTTATGAAGTATTCAATTCCCTCCAGTAGATCAAAACAGTATGTCCGCTAATTCCAGTGCAGTGGCGTAACTACTGCTCGGGAAGCCCAGGCACGTCTTGGGGGGACGGATGGGGGGAGTCGGGACCCTCCGGGGGGGAGTCGGGACCCTCCCTCCGGACTCAACCCCCAAGCAGTTCCAAAGGCCCAGCGCTCTTCTCCACAGCAATGAAACTGATAGCCAGGGAAAAGACCAGAGCCTCTATAAGAGAGCATCCCTGCTCCATCGACGTTGCATCGTAATATGACGCTGCGTCTTCATGGCAACACACCGTCACGTGACTCAATGATGTTACATGGCGTTGCATTGACATGACAACGTGTCCTTACGTGACGCAGCGACGTGGGACGAGGGCGGGCAGGTAAGTGAACAGCCCCCTCCGGCCCCCACCACACAGACTGTCTGCCATACACACACACACACACACACACACACACACACACACACACACACACACACACACACACACACACACACACACACACACACACACACACACACACACACAGTGTCCCACACACACACAGTGTCCCCCCCACCTCCCCCAACACACACACACACACACACACACATACACACACAGTGTCACACACACACACACACACACACACACACACACACACACACACACACACACACACACACACACACACACACACACACACACACACACACACACACACACACACACACACACACACACACAGTGTCCCCCCCCACCCTCCCCCAACACACACACACAGTGTCACACACACACACATACACACACAGTGTCACACACACAGTGAGACACACAGTGTGTCTCACACACACACACACACATACTTACAGTGTCACACACACAGAGACACAGGAGTAAGACGCGCAAGTTTGGAGGTGAGTGCCGGTGGGGAGAGGACGCGGGTTGGGGGGAGGAAAGGCGGCGCAAGTGTCCCCCCACCGGCCGCCCCAGGGGACAGTCAGCCGCGCAGAGTCCGCGATTGCCCTGCTCCCCCCCCCCCCGCTGGCATGTCCCGCAGCACGCGGCAAGAGGAAAGTGTGCGCCGAGGGGTAACGGACCGCCCGCCCCAGGCGACAGTCAGCCGCACCGCGGCCGCCACTGGCCTGTCCCCCCCCTCCCCCATCTCGTGGTGCCGGTGGAGAGGCACGGCACCACAATGCGCGGGGTGTGTGTGAGGCGGCGGGTCGGGTGAATGGTCATGGGGGGTGGTGTTGGGGGGAGGGGTGGTGGCACGCGGCAACGCACGGTAGCTGAGGTGGCTGAGAGTGTGTCAGTGGGGTAGGTGTGGTCAGGAAACCATGCAGGCCAATGAGAGGCATGCAGGGGCGGGGCCGGGCCACGGACCAATCAGATTGGCCAGAGGCGGAGTGACAGGCCGACGGACCAATCAGATTGCCCAGAGGCACAGCAAACAAACAAAGTTTTCTGTTTTATAAATATTGATATAGTGAATACTTGCGAGTTTGTGTGCAATGTGTGTTATAATGCTTATAGCAACTATTTTTAATATAAGAAGAACAGGAGTGTTTATGGGCATCTACACTTACCCGGCCATAGCAATAAAAAAAAATCTGCAGTACAAACACTTTTACAAACATACTTTAAAAAGCGTCACACCTTCCATTTGCCTCAAAGATGTGGTACAACCTTACTAGAGATCAATACCCCGGTATAATACACTGACTGCCACCTCTGGGCAAACTGGGTCAGAGTTAGTTACGGACCATCTGATTGGGCCGATCTGACTATGCCTTAAAGTTCCTATCTGGGAATCCCCTTTTGGACATAGGCTTCCTTGTATCTGAACAAATGGGTCATCGCGGCCACTGCTATGAACGCTATCTGCTATGACACGATGTAATATGTCATGTGTTGTTGTTCATCTGAGGTTGTATTTACCTAATTTTAAGACCTGCTAAGGAACAGATGATTGTTATTATGTCCTGATATGTAAAACCATAGAATTCAAAGAGGGTGTACTTTCTTTTTCACACCACTGTACATTCATACATAGAAACATACATTATAACATGTTTTTTTTAATATATATTTCATTTTGATGTTATCTATTATTTACTTTATTATTTTTCATTATTGTTGTTCTTTTGTTATATGATGATTAGAGTTTCTGTATTTTTATAGGATTGTTGTTCCCCCCTGCCTCAGTCCAATCCTATTATGTTGTTCCAGTTGTTTTATGTTAAACTTCTGTAATTACATTATTGTATGTGTTTAGTTATCCAATTTTAAGCCGTTTGACCTATAGTCACTCTGATCCACTTATTAAGGGTGGTAACTGATTCAATTAGTAATCATCCAATTTGGACTATATAAGGTATGATTATTACATCATTCCTTATCCTCTGAAGAAATTGCCGCCACTTTTTGCGACGAAACCCAAAAGGACTGAACGTTATTGGCTGTGCCACGAACCTGTTTCATTGGTTCTCTGCTATATCGGAGGGGAGCTGTGGAATTGCAGAACCAGGAGAGCGTGTATCATTGTACCGGGGGGCCGTTATGTGGACGCACATCATCAGAGATACCCGGCTGTGGATACGGAAGATCTCTACACGCCTCCAGCTATGGGATAGGAGCTCCATATCGGCAGACGAACAGCAGGAGACTGATGCTTATGTCCCATGCGCATGCCCTATCGAATTGCTGTGAGTGACCTCATTTTAGCTCGTGTTAATAAAACTTTGTACTATTTACACTATGGAGCCCGCGCTGTCCTTTTTGTTATGTATGTATGCATCTTAACCCAGGCTGTGCTCAAAAGCTGTGAAATGCAGCAAGCATAAGCTTTAGGGGACCATGTTATATGGTTTTGAAGCAAAAGGTGGCACTGTGTGCTCATTTGCATGTCACTTCCCAGAATCCCTTGCTGCAGTGGAAGCACTGTATGCTGGGTGATAATGGTGAAAGGCAGGGCTGCAAACCTGTATATGAGCATACAGTAATATTTCCATAATATATTTCCATAATATATATATATATATATATATATATATATATATATATATATATATATATATATATATATATATATATATATATATAACAAAAAAATCTACTCGCCACCTAGTATTAAACGTGTGCTGCTTGGGCCAATATTTACTCGCCCGGGGGTTAAATCTACTCGCCCGGGGCGAGCAAATGTATAGGTTTGTCGAACACTGTGTATATATATATATATATATATATATATATATATATATATATATATATATATATATATACTGTATATATATATATATATATATACAGTGTTCGACAAACCTATACATTTGCTCGCCACGGGCGAGTGGATTTAACCCCCGGGCGAGTAAATATTGGCCCAAGCAGCACACGTTTAGTACTAGGTGGCGAATAGATTTTTTTGTGTGGCGAGTAGATTTTTTGGTGATTTGTCAACCACTATATATATATATATATATATATATATATATATATATATATATATATATATATATATATATATATATATATATATATATACATACATACACTCCCATTTACAATCTTGATTTAATCCTGGAAATTTTAAAGGTGCAATCCAAGCGCTGCTTTTTAAATGAAGGTGAGTATTTTGGGAAGCAAGGGGTCAATAGAGCTGAAATTGATGGGGTTCAGCTCCGGTGACCCCCTGCTTCAATCCTGCACTTGAATTGCCTCTTTAATGCTTTAAGCCGTGTCCATAGCGTGAGCGATGGCGCACACAGCACAATCAAGATGCAGTAGATCAGGTCGGCCATAGTGCGTGCGACCGCGCACGCGAGGAAGCGCAATGACGCGGCCGATTTTAGAAAAGACAAATTATGTCTTTTGCCCAATGAGGGCGAACCAGCCTCGTGAAATCACGGCCGTGCCTCCCCGTCGCGAGCTATCCGAGTCCACAGATTGCTCAGGCGACAGGCACGCGCGATGCCATGCGCTCCATCGCGTTCGCTTGCACTATGTCTGAGGCGTTAAGTTCTTGAATCCAATGCATTTTCCTCTTAAGGAGTAATTGACGCACATTTCCTTTTCTATTAGGCACAGTGACTTTTTCTAACTCAACAAATGTAAATGTAGGTATGAATTTATGTCTTGCTTTCAATAAAGAGTGTGTAGCCTCAATTTTCCGTCTCCTTGTGTAGCACTTCCCCCCCCCCCCCCCCCCCCCCCAGTGGGAGATACACAGCTTCTGATATCTAGGGTTTAGTGCGAGTACCTGTTAGGGTCAGGAGAGCGTAGTTTGATCTGCGATGGTGGGAGATCAGGACAGGCTTAAGTTCTTCTTCTCATGGTGTTAGCGCCTCCAGCCATAGCGGGCTCCAAGGTATCCGGAGATCAGTCCCCACTATTGCACACTTCTTCCCTCCTGCCCAGGGACTGAGACTTAGACAGGAGTATGATGAACAAGGGTCTTTATTTCTGGCAATCCCTGCAGATGTTCTACATACAGCAGTGCAGGGTCTCAGAGGCTCCAGGCTTCTGGATGATGCTTGCCCCAGATAGTGCAGGGGTGTAATGACGAAGGGAAGGATCCGTGAAACGTGTAGGGTGGAGTTTGCCACAGTCTCACGCATGCGCAAATGGAGTAAGCACCTACGTGTACTCCTTCCTCATAGAAAGTAATTCGGGACCAATTGCAGCATACTAGGAATCGGCTTGCTTTTACCAACGGCTCTCGCGAGAGAGCGAGCAAGCATCCAGGACAGCTGACGCTCCGAGACGAGTAGATGGGAAAGGAAGCAGAACAAACAGCTCGGTAATCACCGAAGGATCCATGCGTCCGAAACGCGTCAGAGTGTGTTAGCCCGATATCATGTATCAATAAAGTATAATTTTTTAACCCACACCTTGCTGGTCCCCTCCTCCTGTTTTGGCTGTGCACCGCTGCAATCCCAGGATTTCCTTTCTACAGCAACTCTGAGCGTGATGCTCGCACCATAGGAAGCTGCCAATCGTGAGTACGGTTTGTCTCCTTCACGTGGAGACTTGTTGACCAGTAACAGTGTTGCAGCTAAGGTGTTTAGTTCAGCGGAGTACACAACACAAATGGTATGTTAACCCTTTATTTACTCCTGCCTATGGACGATTATATCTCATAATATCACTGCTGCACTCCAAACACTGGGTCCAATACTCTATTATTCTGGCTTCATATGCTTCCTGTACACCATGATATGTGGACAATTTATTTTACCAAGTGATACAGAGTCATACTCGGATTGAACACTGTTATTGGGACTTGTGTCCCAAACCATTTTACTGTCATCCTTAGAGACTTTAACATACCTATTGACACTCCCAATGCCCTCCAGCTGCCCATTATATATTTTTTTACCACCTCCTATAGTCTCTCCCAGTGGACCTATTCATTGCAATGGACATTCCCTAGACATTTACCTGGTTCTCTCCTGCTTCTGCTCAGTCTCTAACTCCTCTAACATGCCCTTCCCTGTCTCTGGCCATCACCTCCTAACCTTCAACCTTGCTCTACCCCCTGCAGTAAGAGAATGGATTCGGTGCTCCAAGAGTTACTGTGTCCATATATAACATGAAAAATTCTACAAATATGACCTTATAAGAATGGATAATTGTATCAATGTCCCAAATATAAAGGGGTTGCGGGGGGAACGGGGACTAGTGCCTAGTGTTGCCTAGGGTAATAAACACAGGTAGCCTGAATGGCACAAAATGTATAATTCCCCAGAATCCGTATAGCAGTCCAAAATATATTATAATCCACAGATCACGGTAACAGGAATGAAACACTCACTTTGTGGGTCTCCAGTTATCATGTTCATCCTTGGAATCCGTTGAGGAGGTCAAATGGTGTGCAAGATCTGCCAGGTAGAAAGGTAGCACACAAAAACCTTCACAACACCTACTTCCACACGCATATTTAGAAACCAACATGCTCTAGATCACCTTCAAATTTCTGCATCTTTACATCCTCTGCTACCTCCCATATCTACCCGTCACTGCCCTGACCTAGCAACCTCTCTATACGACAACACTCAACCTTAGGCTGCGCTTATAGTGTCGGCTACAGCTACAGCTACGGATGACGTCTCCCGTCTCCGTAGCCCAAGCGAAAGTTGTAATTTGAGTTTGGGAGACGTCTCTAGCTACAAGGGGAGTGGGAGAAGGCAGAGGGGTGGGGACAAGAGCAATGGGGAAGGCTGAAATGGAGAGGAGTTGTAATTTCTGTTTGTACAGTATGCTGAATTTACAGTACTTTTACTTTAAATTACGGGAGAATTTACTATTTTAAAGTTGTTTATATAGTGTGTTTCACTTGACAGACACACAGATACACACACAGTCACACACACACACACACACACAATCAGAGCCGCCAACAGAAATCATGGGGCCCAGGACAAATGAGAGTAGCAGCAACCCCCCCCCCCCAACCCATAGCGCACCTACCACGGAAAAACACATTTTAGCGTACAACTTTTGCTTAACCCCCCAATACATATAAAAATACACCCCCATCCCCCCAATACATATAAAAATACACCCCCATCCCCCCAATACATATAAAAATACACCCCCATCCCCCCAATACATATAAAAATACACCCCCATCCCCCCAATACATATAAAAATACACCCCCATCCCCCCAATACATATAAAAATACACCCCCATCCCCCCAATACATATAAAAATACACCCCCATCCCCCCAATACATATAAAAATACACCCCCATCCCCCCAATACATATAAAAATACAACCCCAACCCCCCAATACATATAAAAATACACCCCCATCCCCCCAATACATATAAAAATACACCCCCATCCCCCCAATACATATAAAAATACACCCCCATCCCCCCAATACATATAAAAATACACCCCCAACCCCCCAATACATATAAAAATACACTCCCACCCCCCCCAATACATATAAAAATACAACCCCAACCCCCCAATACATATAAAAATACACCCCCATCCCCCCAATATATATAAAAATACACCCCCATCCCCCCAATACATATAAAAATACACCCCCATCCCCCCAATACATATAAAAATACACCCCCATCCCCCCAATACATATAAAAATACACCCCCATCCCCCCAATACATATAAAAATACAACCTCACGAGCTGCTCCAGTCTATTCAGGACTATCGGTGGACCCTCTGAGCATCACTACGTAGTGCGGAGCCCAGCTGTTCTAGAGGGCAACCCGCTGTAGAGACGCCGACCGCTTGATGAAGAGATCCTATGAGAGTCCTGCTCCGTAGTTGCTGTATACAATTCCTGCTGAGAGAAGCTAACATCTGACTTCCACACCAGCTGTCGCCGAGTGGTAACCAGTGTTTTTACACCAAATGCTCATTATATTCTATCTGATGTACGCAGTATATTTATCCCTTATTTAATACACAATTGTGTTTGCATACTTTACTATTTGCGTTGTGCGCTGTTTTTTTGTTTCCATTTCTCCAGTGTTTGGGGGGTGCTGAGCCACCCCCTGTTTTAATAACAGCAGACGCCAACATCATTCACCACACGGTTATGTGAATTATTTCCTATTATTCTCACTGTGGTTTTTGTGGCTATATTGGGCTACTGATTAGAAGGGTTTCAGTTCTTGCACTGTATCACTTATATTTTTAAGGTTTTAATAGTTGCGCACTGTTTATGTTTTTGTTGTATCACTGTCACATGAGGAGACCATCTCTGTAAAAATCAAATTCTACTGACTACACAGATTCATGTCTCTTCGTCGCTCCGTTGCTCCGTCACCCCTACTATAAGCGCATGCTACAGATTCAATGCATTTGTTTTGAAGCGACGTCGCTGTCGCCGTCGCCGGCACTATAAGCGCTGCCTTAGACAAAATGGCTCCTGCTACCAGATGTCACCCCAAGTGTGGCACACTTTACCTGCTACAGTACCTCTGAAAATGCTCATGCACTGCAGAATGTTACTGGAGGAAACCCCAGTCTAAAGCAGACTTTCTCCACTATAAATTCATACTCTCATCCTATAACTCTGCCCTTCGCCTTGCCAATCAAAACTACTTTTCTTCATTCATACAAACTCTGTCCTCTAACACTCAAATGCCTATTCGCCACACAACTCACAGCTCGAGATCTCTCCACCCACTTCACAGACAAGATTAAGTGAATAAAACATGTCATCTCTACATGTCAAGTTCCACACGCCACACCCAGCTCCCCTCCCACACCTAAATTCACCCTCAGCCTATTTTCCCTCTTGACTGAGGATGAGGTCTCTACGCTCCTTCATCTCACCCTACAACCTTCCTCCTTGATCCTATTCCACTACATCTCCTCCGCTCCCTCTCTAGCACACTCACCCTAACTCACCCTAACTTTTTAACCTCACACCTCTGGCACATTCCCATTTTCTTTTAAACATGCACTCATCACGACCCATTATCAAGAAATCCTCATTTGACTCATCCTTGCCTTTAACGACCGCCTATATCTCTTCTCCCCTTTTCCTCCAAGCTACTTGAGAGACTTGTATAGCATTGCCTAATTCCCTTTCTTCAACTCCCTTCTTGACCCTTTGTAATCTGGTTTAAATCCTCTACACTCCACTGAGAAAGCACTAACAAAAGTGTCCAATGACCTACTCACAGCTAAGTCTTACTAATTCTCCTGGATCTCTCGATCATTCCATTCTCCTGAACACTCCATTGGCCTCTGTGACATAGCCTTTGCCTGGTGCACATCCTACCTATCCAACCGATCCTTCAGTGTTTCCTTCTCTGGTGTCTCCTCCTCTTCACTCCCTTTTTGTGTTGTCGTCCCACAAGGCTCTGTCCTTGCCCTTCTGCTCTTTTCCCTATATACCTCCTCTCTTGGTGAACCAATACAATCTGTTGGCTTTCAGTATCATCTCGATGCCGATGATACCCAAAATTTACCTCTCCTCCACTGACCGCTCGTCCTCTATCCAATCTCCTCCTGAATGTCCTACAGTTACCTGAAGCGTAACATGTTAAAAACAGAGCAAATACTCTTTCCCACTTCCACTGCCACTTCTACACCCAAGCACTCTCTCACTGTAAATAATACCACATTCTCATCAATACCCCAAGCCTGCTGTCTAGGGGTCATCTTTGATTCTGATCTCTGCTTAATTCCTCACATTCAATCCCTCACTAAATTCTGCCATCTACACCTCTTGAATATTGCCAGGATACGCCCTTTTCTCACTCATGATGCAACTAAAATCCTAATTTACACACTCACCCTGTCCCGCTTTGACCACTGCAATCTTCTCTGAGTTGGCATTTACCTTATCCGCCTATCCCAACTCCAATCCATCCAAAATGCTGCTGCCAGACATATCTATCTTGTTCATTGCTCCACTGTGCAAATCCCTTCACTGGCTTCCTATTTCCTCCAGAATAATATTTAAAACCCTAGCTCTGACATATAAATCTCTCATCGATACTGTACCCCTTACATCTCAGCCCTCATCCCACAATATATTCCAAAACACCCCCTACTCTCTGCTTACGACATCCACCTTTCCTCCTGCCTTAGCACCTCCTCTCACCCCTGCCTACAAGACTTCTCCCGTGCTGCCCCCTCTCTCTGGAATTCCCTACCACGTACCATCAGACTCTCCCCCAGCTTCCTGTAATTTAAAAACTCCTGGAAAACTCACCTAAAACTCCTGGAAAACACTATCTAGCACACGCGTAACACCCTCCCCTATTGGTACCAGCTGTGTGGCTAGAACAAACCCCACCCTGTCTAACACCCCACAAAATCCACACCCTCAAACCTTATTGGAATTGGCCGTGTGGCTGGACCATACTACTGTGATGGATTGGATAAAATGCCTATTTCTTCATCTGTAATACTTTGCTATGATTCCTTACTCAAAATGGCTACCGCAGCTACCCCTCCCTTCAAGTAAGGAAGATGGCACCGAGGAATTCCACTCAAATGCTGATGTGTCCAAGAAAACCTACAATAACAAGACCATAAATCATAACAACAAGACCATACAAGGACAAGACCTAACAAAGAACCAATGAGACAAATAACCTTTAGACCTGAGACAGCTCTTTTGCATACAAACCCCCTCCCCTACAGCCCCTGTATATGAACGCAGGCTGTGTAGTAATAAAGTTAGACATTATCATTCTGAACGTGTGTCAGCGTGATTTTTTCTCAGTGCACGCATTACCTACGTAGGAAAATAATCTGGACGGGGACAGATACTCTGAAGACGTTTTGGTCTGATCCAAATTATCCAAATCAGCTGGCGCCCAACGTGGGGCCCTGGGTTGTGAACCAACAGACAGCCGTGCGCAGAGGGACCGGGGTGGACCAAGTGCGGACGCGGCAGGAGACTGATCACCTCTGGAGTACGGTAAGATAACATTTATTATCTACCGATACGCACTGTCTCCGCTGTTGGTCTATTTCTGTGTCTCATACGGCTCTCCGAAGGTCACCTAAAGACAGGTAGATATCTTTCCCAGAGCCCGTTTTAAACTCAAACCTGTTACCTAGACTATCTGTCACCCGGTATACGTTTACATGTTGTATATGTTAGTCAGTGCCGCAAGTGGGAGCCCAAAGTGGAGTGGGATTTTTGCCGGCTGACTAGGGGTCTTGTCACTGTATGTTGTAAACTTGGTGGAAGGAGGGGAAAAGGGAGAGTAAGGGATAGTCGGTTCAGAGAGGAACACATGATCCCTGGAGTGACTGCGTGGTTAGCGCGTTGCAGAGGGAAGGGGTGTTAAGGCGCGTTACGGTTGGTAACAGCGCGGTATCCTGCCGATTGATTCCCTGAACAACCTTTTCCTCTCTCTCATAATCAAGTTGTATGTTATGTCCAAAATGTGTTTGTGTATTAGTGTTGAGAATTCATGAGGACGGGTGGGGATTGTTGAGAGTAAAAGAGATAGCCCCTAGACGTTAAACTGCCCGAACTCCTGTTTTTTCCGCATTAACGTACGCTTTGCAGTAAAGAAAGAAAGAAAGTGAATAGGAAAGAAATAGCAAGTGAATTTGCGGATAGATAATCAAGGCATATGATTGTGTTGTGGAAGTAGGTATTGAGGGTTATTTTTATGAAAGGTTTATATGCAGAAATTGGGATACAATTAGAGACTGTGTATATTATTTGGAAGGGAGAGAAAGTGTTATAAGTGAAAAAAAAAAAAAGGCAGGGCATTTTTGCTTGTAATTGCAGTGTAGCTTTAAAAAAAAAAAAAAAACCATGGGAACACAGGCAAGTAAGACAGAGAAAGGAGTCTTAGCCTGCCACCTAGTGGCGGAAAGAGAGAGAAGAGAACGAAAAGGAATGGGAGCAGCCCTCCCTGCAACTGGTAAAGATTTATTTAAAAGGTTTGTTCGTACTGGCCACACGAATGGGTCTTTTAAAACCAGAAAATATTATTTTTCCTTCTGTTCTAATGGCAACTAGAAAGATGGGTCTTTTTCTGTGGGAGTGAGAAGCTCAGTGAGCGCCGTCTTGTGTGTTTTTGAATCCCACAGGGAAACATACCTTACGTTAATATGGGTCAAAAGAATTCTGTTGAGGGACAGAAGGGTCCCGCTGCATTTATTTTATCATTGCCAGGACAGAAGTTAATATAATAACAAGTAAAAAAGAAAGCAAGTAGGCTGTTTAAAGTATGTGGTATTACTGCAGCAGAAGGCAGGTTACAACCAGAAGAGTGGCGAAAGATATTGAAAGAAAAGAGAGGAATTTTGAAGGATAACAACCTGCTGAAGACCGCAGAAGCCTGGTTTAATGTTGCCAAGGCTGTCCAGAGAAAAATGGACGAGCAGGAGATAGAAAAGGGAGGGCAGGTTGTATTTCTTTATTACCCTTGCGGTGACTGTACAAGTAACCCCCCTGAAAATGACCATCCCCCACCCTATGCTGGTGCTGACTCACCCCCCTGGACATGTTTATGGTGTGGCACCCAAAACCCCCAATGCAGGGAAGATTGTTTTAATTGTGGTGTGCAGCGCCCTTGTGTGACTGATTCACCTATACTCACTCCTTTGTTACCTTCGCTCCCAGCTCCAGCAGCACCCCCACCTATACAACCCACTACCCCGCCCACGAATGACAAACCAACCTTGACTGCCCATGTAGCACAACTATATCCTGTGCTGCAGGCGGATGGTTCCTATTACACCCCAACTGCGCCCCTAATGCCCCTGATGCCAGCCCTTTCACCCCAAACAACCACTGCCCCAGCGGTAGGGATTCAAGTCTACCCTGACACAACAATAGCACACAGACCCAGCAGCAGTGTCCACTATAGTACGTCTGGTAGTTTTGACTCAGATAGTGAGTCACAGGCCGCTGCACAGGAGGCAAACATGGCCTGGAATACTAACCCCAGACACCCCCCAGTACCCGACCGCGGCCCAAGGTTATATGGGCAGACGCCCAAGCAGGTAGAAGGCGCCCCAATAATGTATGTCACCTCACCCCCTTCCTGGTAGACACAGGTGCAGCCAGGAGCGTAATTAGAGCTGCAGACATACCCGACCCTTCCTATCTGTCTGATATTGATGTTTTATGTGTGGGGGTAGATGGCACCCCGCGCTCTAGCCCATTAACATGACCCCTGCAGATAGGTCCCTACCCTGAACTATTTGCACGATTTGTAGTTTCCTCTACCTGCCCGCTTAATCTGCTTGGCGCTGATGTTTTGGCCAGGTTACAGGCCTCCATAATATTCTCCGAGGACGGCACCATTGATGTAACCTCCCCGCTCTAGGAGTCAGATGTCTCTGCCCTTTGTTCCCTTCCAATACTTTTGGCATTAGCGGACAAACCCTCAGCCGCCAGTATACCACCCGCTGTCATGGATAGGATCCCGTCCAAATTATGGTCCACAGGCCCTGAGGATATCGGGCACCTAACGGTACCGCCCATTGTTGTACAGCTCAAACAAGGGGCCCCGCTTCCCCGTAAACTGCAATACCCCTCTTTTCCCTATGAAAAGACGCACCGCGAAGGGTGAACCTGATAAGTATAGAATGGTTCAAGATCTTCAAGCAGTAAATGATGCAACTATTGTACGATGTCTTAACAACAAATCCGTTTCAGATGACCCCAGAAGCTTCCAAGAATTTTACTGTTCTCAAACAGGTAATATCCTCTGCCCCTGCCTTGGGCCTCCCAGACTATGATTTACCCTTCAAGCTTTTCGTATCAGAACGAAATGGACATGCAACTGGAGTGTTAACACAGCCAGACGCTGGCCGATGTCGACCTATTGGTTATTACTCCAGCCGTCTCGATGCTGTGGCTCGTGGTGGACCGTCCTGTCTTCGTGCTGTCTTTGCTGCTCAAGCACTGCTGGATAAAACTTCGGATATCGTTCTAGGGCATGACCTCATTCTCCTGGCACCACATGACATTGCTGCTATTCTCAATCAGACACAGCCAAAACATCTGTCCGCTGCCAGACACCTCAGGTTGCAATGCTCGCTTCTCATTCCAGACAATGTCACCCTTCTCCGGTGCCAAGTGCTTAACCCTTCCACTCTTCTTCCACTTCCTGATGGGGGGAGATGGGCAGGGACACGAACAAGAACAAAGCACAGCTGGAGTCGACCTACCCCATGATTGCTTCGAACTCATGAAGCTAGAAACAGCTCATCTGCCCACGGTGAGTGAAACGCCGATACAGAACCCAGATCTAATTCTGTTTGTGGATGGTTCTCGATATGCTGATCAACAAGGCACCTACCATACGGGTTATGCGGTCACCAGACTCCGTGGTCCTACTGGCAAGCATACTACCGTCAACAGCATCCGCACAAGAGGCCGAACTACAAGCTCTCACTGCAGCGTGTAAACTGGCAGAAGGACAAACGGCGAATATCTACACTGACTCTAGATATGCCTTTGGTGTAGCACACGATTTTGGCGTCATTTGGCAAACCAGGGGATTTCTGACAGCAGCAGGAACACCAGTGAAACACAGCTCAGCCGTACAAGCTCTGATGGACGCCCTACTCCTTCCAAGCCATGTGGCCATCCTGAAGGTAAAAGCCCATGGGAAACTGAACACAGAAGAAGCCAGAGGAAACCATCTGGCGGATGCTGCGGCAAAACAAGCTGCCAGCGGGATACGAGAAGTGGAAGATCGAGTGGACACGACAAGGATGGTTCCGTTAATGCAGACCCTCTCAGTGAATCGAGAATATCTGAAGAAGTTGCAAGAATCTGCAACAAAGGAAGAAAAGGAAAGCTGGAAGAGAAGAGGTGCATCACCCCAAGAAGGAATTTACGAGTACAAAAAGAAACTTTGTCTGCCACGGGCACTGTATCCTGCTGTGGTACAATGGGCACATGGAGCAGCACATCTCTCGAAGACTCTTATGAATGCACTGATCGACAAATACTATGTGGCGCCTGGAATTACCCCAATGACTAGTAATTTCTGCAAATCATGTACAATTTGTGCAAAGTGTAACCCAGGACGTGTGGAAAAACCACCGCAGAAACACCTTGCAAGGCCCTTATACCCTTTCCAGCGTATCCAGATTGACCATATTCAGATGCCAAAGTCGGGCCGTTTTGAATATGCATTAGTAATTGTAGATATGTTTTCAGGATGGCCAGAAGCCTATCCTGTCACCAATCTCACTGCGAAAACAACAGCAAAAAAACTCCTGACATAGGTGGTTTGTAGATATGGGGTACCTGAAGTAATAGAAAGCGACCAAGGCCCCGCTTTCACTGCTACGCTAGCTAAAGAAATTTGTTCCGCGCTAGGGACCACCCTTGCTTTCCACACCCCATACCATCCCCAGAGTAGCGGAAAGGTAGAAAGAATGAATGGCACACTGAAAACTAGAATGTTGAAAATGGCCCAGGAAACAAATATGCCCTGGCCAGATAGTCTACCCATTGCTTTGTTCAGTGTACGATACACCCCACGAGGGGAACATGCTCTATCCCCATTTGAGAAACTGTTTGGTACTGCCCCCAAACTTGGTTGTTACTACCCACAGCAGTTACAGATGCAGTCTGATGTTTTGACCAAATATGTAACTGCCCTAGCGCAAGAACTAACCAATATGTATGGTCGAGTGTTTTCTTCTATTCCAGATCCAGATCTAGATACCGGGACTCATAGACTCGTGCCCGGAGACTGGGTACTCGTGAAGAGATTTGTAAGGAAACACTCCCTAGAGCCCAGATTTAATGGTCCTTTCCAAGTTCTGTTGACCACAGCCACATCAGTCAAACTAGCTGGCAAGAACACCTGGATACACGCCTCTCATTGCAAGAAGGTTCCAGCTCCCAACGAGGACACCTCAGAAGGAAAATGATGCTATATATCTTTTGCTTGTTGGGTCTAGGGGGGGGCACAAAAGGTTGCTATCACCCAACATGAGGGGGTAGTCACGTTTTGGTATAATTCATACAATACTCATGTAGCTACCTTCTCCTTTGATTATTGTAATATTGTCAGCTGCCCCTCAACGCATTGGCAGTGTAATATATACTGAGACACTCCAAACTCTAGGGCTACATATATATGTATCACAGACAGTTATTGGGGACAGGAATGTGATTACTGGGGAGCAGTAGGATGGAACACGGGAACAGATTGGGGATACCGACCACAAAATGGTCTAGCAAGGAAAGACAGAATGGCAAAAGATTCTTGCCCAAATAGGCATCGCAATAGTTATTATTTTTTGTTTTGTTTGTGATTATTGTCTGCTGTGTTCTCCCATGTTTTAAAAAGTTCATGACCAAAGCTGTTGACAATAGCACTCCTACCTTTTTTCTGCAGTCAGATAATAATACTCCACTCTCGGAAGATGGTCCATTTACTCCGTTACAGTCCCTCCCAGTTAAGTACAATAGTATAAATCCATAGGGACAGCATCTGACTTCCTTATGTGCAAAGTCTGTGGCAAGGGGGGTCATGGACAAGCCATGACTCGTCTAACGTACAGCACAAAAAAGTTCCCAGGCACATCTGGACAGATGAGTTAGTATACATCTAGGGACAGACTCAGAACTAGACATTTCAAGGGGGGACTGTGATGGATTGGATAAAATGCCTATTTCTTCATCTGTAATACTTTGCTATGATTCCTTACTCAAAATGGCTACCGCAGCTACCCCTCCCTTCAAGTAAGGAAGATGGCACCAAGGAATTCCACTCAAATGCTGATGTGTCCAAGAAAACCTACAATAACAAGACCATAAATCATAACAACAAGACCATACAAGGACAAGACCTAACAAAGAACCAATGAGACAAATAACCTTTAGACCTGAGACAGCTCTTTTGCATACAAACCCCCTCCCCTACAGCCCCTGTATATGAACGCAGGCTGTGTAGTAATAAAGTCAGACATTATCATTCTGAACGTGTGTCAGCGTGATTTTTTCTCAGTGCACGCATTACCTACGTAGGAAAATAATCTGGACGGGGACAGATACTCTGAAGACGTTTTGGTCTGATCCAAATTATCCAAATCACTACACCCTGAGACATACTCCATCCCACAATGAGTACCTTCTTGTTTCAACATTGTCCCTCATTCCCTCTAGATTGTAAGCTCTCACGAGCGGGCCCTCATTACCTTTTTGTGTCTGTTTGCGCTGGTCTGTCCTTATTTGTATGTAACTGTTAATGTAATGATTAAATCTCTGTACCCCCACTGTACCGCACTGCGGAATATGTTGGCGCTTTACAAATAAACGATAATTTCTAAGTATTTACAATTCTTAATTTTTAATGGCTGCGGCCATACAAGATACAGTAGTGCGGACGATAATTTCTAAGTATTTACAATTCTTAATTTTTAATGGCTGCGGCCATACAAGATACAGTAGTGCGGATGCCCCCATCTTTCTTTAGTAAATCACATTTATTCCAATGAACGTTATCTCACTCAGGACACACAAAAATAAAGACGTTAGAATAAGCATCATATATATGGCGATTGATGGACACGAGGTCTTCTAGGATTCTGTGTTTTTCACCACACACACATTAGTCCAGGAGAAATGTAGTTTTCTTGCAGTTGCGATAACTTTTAATAGAGCAACACAAAGGTCGTTCACAGCTGAACATGAGCTTTGATTTATATTCAAGATCAACATTTACCTCCAGACTTCAAAGGCACATATTTAAAACATATGACTAACAAAAATATCCCAAAGCGCTAAACTGCTATAAATCTGGATTATGGATTGATAAAAATGATTAAGACTTTATCCCAGATTGTATGTGTGTGTATATATAGTTAACAACTAATTCCTATATTATGAAGATTTTAATAACAAGTGTCCAATGCGAAGACAATTCAGAAGCTTCAGACAACTCAAAGAAGTATGGAGAGATGTATGCTGGGTATTAACCGAAGGTACAGGAAAAAGAATGAATGGGCTTGAAAGCAAACAAAAGTCTGTGACATCATAACAAGGGTGAAGGAATTAAAATAGCAGCGGGCCATACATATCGCAAGAAGAAATTACCATAGTTGGACAGGGATGGCACTCGACTGGATTCCAAGAGATATCAAAAGACAAAGACAACGACCAAAAGTAAGATAGGAGGATGAAATCAGACAATCTTGGAGCAATGTGGAGAAGAGAGACTGCAACCGCAATACCTGCAAGATCATGGGGGAGGCCTTCTTCCAGCCGTGGGACGACAAGGGCTGAAGCGTGTTCTATAAATTGTTTGAAGCAAATATAACTTTTACTTGTATTATATATTCAATCTTGCCCTGACCATAAAGCAGTCTTTTAAGAAAATGTCTGTTTATATGTTTTTAGAAATACGTTTGTAGGGAAATTAAGGAAAAGAGAACAGGAAAAATGACAACTATGGATCACTAATACGTTTCTGCAACTCATTGGCATATTTCAAGGCTTCTGAAATGTAAATGTAAGAAGTACAGTAGATGATTTTAGCAATGCCCTTAGAATGCAGCACATTTTATTCGCGTTGTGGAGCTGAAATGTCAGAATGATCAAACAAGATGATCAAATTGGAATGAATGGGAATGTAATAAATCCAGAGTAGTATTTTTACCACAGTTTGGCAGCTTGGAGGCTTTGTTAAATAACCCCCTGTTATTGCATTGCATAGATTTTAATGAACGAGTACTGTCCAATATGTTGTTTAGCTCACAAAGTGATCATTAGATAACAAACTCTAGTTAAGCTACTACAGTGACCACTACATAATCAATACACAAGGGGGCAAGAATAGATGTATCTTAAGGCATACCCCGCATTAACGTACGCAATGGGACCGGAGCATGTATGTAAAGTGAAAATGTACTTAAAGTGAAGCACTACCTTTTCCCACTTATCGATGCATGTACTGTACTGCAAACGTCATACACGTGCATAACTGATGTAAATAAAGCATTTGTAACAGGCTCTATAGTCTCCCCGCTTGCTCACAGCTTCAGTACAGGTAGGGAGCCGGTATTGCTGTTCAGGACGTGCTGACAGGCGCATGCGTGAGCTGCCGTTTGCCTTTTGGGCGATATGTACTTACTCGCAAGTGTACTTAAAATGAGTGTCCTTAAAGTGGGGTATGCCTGTATAAACCCAATCACTTAGTGTACTCTATATGCTTACATAACCTTACAAGCAGCAACACTTCAAGAAACACAAGCAGTTAAAAAAAAAATTTATTTGAAGGCTGGAGGATTTCGATTTGCTTTCAGATCTCCCTCTTAACACATGCTAATGTTCTTCTTTTAAAATTTAATTGGGTGTGACACACCTTGTATTTTGTCAGCTAATTCATAGTTCTCACACAAACACAGTCCTAATTATAAGGGATGGGTGAGTGAATGCAGACAGATAATAAATTAGAGCCATTTTATAAACAGTGGGGGCCCTGGCTGCAAAACTGGGCTAAACTGGTGCAAAAGTACCGAGCCTGATTTATCAAAGGAAAAAAAATCCAATTGATTTCAATAGGAATGCTTTTCCTTAATACATTTAATGCCATGTTTTTGCCTCACGTTTGCAGTCATGGCACTTTGATACCTATTTTAATTTATCTTCTATATTTTATTGAAGCAAATTAAAATATTTTTTTCTAAAAAAAATAATAATTCAAAAACAACAGTTTTTAGATGCAGAATCAGTGGTGCGGAAGTTCAGTCCTTGAGGGCTACAAACAGGTGAGGTTTCTCTAACACGCATTCCTTTTCCTAGCTTTAATTATTAGACAACTTGCTTAGATATGTGTTTTGCCCTGAAAACTTTACCTTTGGTTAGTCTACGAGGACTGAACTTAGCCCTAGTGTTTTAAATATCCCAGGACACACTTGAAAACGAGAGGTAATTCTCAATGTATGACTGGTAAAACATTTTATAAATAAATAAATAATAAATTAATTAATTAAGTGCAGCATTCCAGCAGTCTGCCATTGTATTCTTAAGCATGGTCAAAAAGAACACAATAGAAGACTACATCTACCCCATTTTGACTTAATATATCATATGTGACCCCTGTGTATGGCAAGCAACACATGTACACGGCCCCCTAGCAGGTTCCTCTCTAATGGACATGTGACTATGATAAACCAGTAGAAAGGCTGGTGAAGGAGGGACTAAGCGGGAGAGTGCGCAGACCTGGGAGAGTGAGGCTCGATTGAGAAACATCTGCGTGACGGGACCTGCACGCGTCCCACATGGAGACTGCAGTGGCTGACAGGACAGCCTAAAGTGCCAGATAGCTGAGACGCAGAGACCTGGAAGCAAGAGAAATTGCAGACGGAGGGGATCCCGCTGGGTCAAAGGAAACAGCGGTACTAAATCAAACCTTTATGAAGTACAGGCCTGCTACTCACAGTTATAAAACACGAGCTCCAACGGTGTACCGGCACTTCAAATATAGGCCTGACCACCAGGATTGGGAGGCATATTAGGTTGACTATAACACATACACACGCGCAGCACTTATGTGAACTGAAATGAGAATTGTACTGTGACTTACATGTGGTGATCCTATTTCCTAAGGATCACAAGGTTACTGTGGACTGTTGATTGATATATGCAGTATTCGACAAACCTATAAATTTGCAGGCCCCGGGCGAGTGGATTTAACATCGTGGCGAGCTCCTATTGGCCCAAGCAGCACACGTGTGGTACTAGGTGGCGAGTAGATTTTTTTTGTTCGGCGAGTAGATTTTTTGGTGATTTGTCGACCACTGGATATATGAATATATGTAAATCTATATAAATTATATATATATATATATACACCCAAGTGTTGTGTCCCCTTACTTGCTCCCCGCACAGACATACAGACTCATGTCCCCACCTCAGCACCAGATTTACAGTCTGAGGTACAGTAAAATTGAGGGGTTGCACATATATACCAAATACAGCATTAAACTGCACTTGAATATAGTAACCCCAAGTCCCTTCACAAACATGTATTTTTTTTTTAACTGAGTAAGATTTTCTCAGAGCTGCATTTATTTAAGCAAAACCCTCCTACATACACTGTGGACTGTGCACTGTAAACATAGTGGGAACCGCACTGATTAGTTAATTTCTCAATCCAGAGGATTTCACCTCCCCAGTAGACCCAATCCAGGCCAGTTTTAGCTGGGTGAGTGGCTTAGGTAATGCGTAAGTAGTAGTGTTTAGGTTTAGCAAATTAGGAATAGCCCAGAGGGTAACCTCGGAGACAGGAGTTCTGACTGCAGGGTGCAATGCCCCCATAAGGAATTGTAGGTATACTGGCCCATACAACTCCCATAATTGTGTGACGCCAGGGCAGACAGGGAGATTGAACCTGAAGGAACAGGTCCCTGCCATCGCGGCTAAGAAAAGACACCCTGCTCCACTAGCACCAAAGGTTAGTCTTCCACCTTGCTTAGCAAGCCACTCCTAACATAAGATTGTGTCCCTGTCAGTGGGAATATGGGAAACCCACTGTGAAATTACCGTTTGCAGCTAATGTTAAAAAAAAATTCATGCAAAAGCCCTTGGTGCCCTCATTGTCTGAGACCTATCTTATGCTGCCTGGCCCGAACCCTCAGTAGAAGGGATATAGTGACCATATCCCATCCATCCCACACATGTACAGGGTCTCAGCGCTTCACCTCTGGAAACTATACTCCATTTGGTGCCCAACATGGGACTGGAAAAGAAAAGATCAAAGGAGGAAGATTTTGCTTATTTTTTGTTTCTTTTTAGAATTCGGTTTTAAAAAACCTAGCCAGTTGTCCAAGTTGTTTTGTGGCTTTTTTGAGAGATCAGAGAGATCAGTGCAAGCAGCAGCCAGAGCATGTTGCAAGCTATGGCACAAACCAGAGACCCCTCCCATTTGACCCCTTAAAAATACAAGCATGTCATTGGCCAAGTGATGCATTTGGGGGTGTGGCTGGAGGAGCACAAGATCATCGGACAAGCGGAGACACGTAGGAACTGGTTCATGGTGCAATGCTCTATAGCAGTGATTCCTAACGGGTTTGTGAGGTGTCTCCAAGGGGTTCATCAAACAAAATCTGTATTGGCGGATCCCAGGCAATATAGTGGGTTCCTGAGCCTGTGTGGGAACTGCGCACTTAGTAAACCCCAAACAGCACCTTAGCGTAGGTGGTATAGCTGTCAATTACAAAGTTGCTCTGTACAAGGCTTTGCATCAACATTGGTAAGGTATTTGTCAAGAGAGAGGGGATTTGGCCCGGGATTAAAGGGGTTACACCCTATTTGGCCACCCTCTACTCTCACCTGGGAAGCAAGGGGTTAACTGGACTGGGGTCCAGTAATGTGTTTTTGCCTTGCTTCAGCCATCCAACTGTTTATTCCCCTGTAAAAATGTATTGTTTCTGTTCCAGTGTCTACACCACACAAACACTGGGATCCATCCGGGAGGGCAAGGGTTAATAGTTGAGTAGTGATTATAGCCCTTTGTTTAAGTTACCCTCAAAGATGCCTACCTACTAAGGAATGCGACCAAATGTTTAGGAAGCAGACCCCTGATCAAAGGCTCAGCCATTCTACCTGTTTGCATGAAGCTGGAGTGGTTTGTGAGTGTTATAACTCACACTTACAAACCATAGTATCCTGCCAGACACCCCATTTGGTAGACTGGCCAAACGCCCCTGATTTAGGAGTGGGGCTACAGAATGAGTGACCTTATTAAATATAAGAATATTATGAGATGTCCTCGGCTGAACGTGCTAAAAGCTACATATGTGTATTCGTGGGACTGATTCGCACATAAGGATTACAGACACCTGATGTCTAGCCGGTCCTAAGAGACAGATATTAATATCGCTCTTAATTTTAGTATTACACGGTAGTATTTAGTCTCATTGGGAGCATCATGCGTGACGGAATGTATTAATATTTCTCGCGTGCCAGTAAGTACTACTGAACTGAAGTTATGAAGTTATTTACAGTGTATATGGGATTTTGGATCTGCTCTAAAAATGCAGACCCCCATCTGCTATGCTAATAGGGCAGGGAGAGCATCCTGCAAGAATTAGCATAGGCTAGTGATCAAAAGGTAACTGCCCTGATTGTTTATACTGGGGGCAGGAACCAAGGAACTGAGAGTTTTTAAGTGTGATACTTCACACTTACAATGGAAGCCAAAATCTGCTTCAAAGAGATTTTTTCTAGCCAACTCGGCATCTAGGGTTAAGAGATGGGTTTGAAATGGTATTTAAACCAGAGTCAGCCCTTACTCAAATGTCTTCATGTATGGGCTTGATGATCTTCATGTATTGCTGTGATGTCTACATCTGAACCTGAATTATGGAAGAAATGGCCCATCCTGTATCCTGATGGCTTTTCTTGTCCAAACCTTTAAGTAAGTGCTATATTTTGTCTGTTATTTGTATATCTTGTGTGTTCACCTTTTTCAAGGAATAAATTATATTTTATCATATCTAAGTCTCGTTCAGTTCAACCCAGTTATATTTGGTGTGCATTATTAATAGCCTGTCTCAAAGCTACCATCACAGTATTGTGGGGCGTGACTTTCGAAGCTCCCACAGTGGTTGCCAGCTATACCAACCATGCTGCACACACTGAAGCTCAAGACACCATACTGCCTGGAATCAGTCACACAGTTTTGTTATGAATAGTCTGACGAGTAGGCAATAAGATTTATTAATTAGGGGTTCACGGAAAACATTTTCTAGCAGGGGTGACCAATGTAAAAAAGGTTGGGAACCACTGGTGTAGAACATCCTGCTGTCTCTGTTGTGTCAAAATGTTTAATGACCGTGCAAAGTCTCCAAAATTGTATATAGTAGATGCTCTAAATCATAAATCTATGTAGATAACAGGAATGTGGCGT
The DNA here is from genome assembly GCF_040206685.1 of Ascaphus truei. Lineage (NCBI taxonomy): Eukaryota > Metazoa > Chordata > Amphibia > Anura > Ascaphidae > Ascaphus > Ascaphus truei. Next base: position 284,897,471 of record NC_134486.1, on the reverse strand, counting down.
TAAACTTGTATATTTTCCATAGGAATTTACAATATGCATAACATTTTAATATAAAGGTGCAGTCTTGCCCAGAAGGATTGTAGATCAACTAAAAGAATGGCCAAGTACAAGTACTACCTTAATGGTATCTCCAAATTATCTTCCATAGTAGAGAAAGAAGGGTGGGTAACCATATTGGTCCTTACTTCCAAGTAGTAAAGTAACAACAGAGGGAGATGGAGTTGTACTGAATTATTCTAGTGTAAAACATACTGTCATGTTCTAGCCTGCTGTACACATGCTTGGCCACCAGGATTGCTGCTGCTCTGCTGGCTCTCTCTCAGTGTCTTGTTCTTGCCTGCAGTACCCATACTTGTCCACCGGGATTGCTGCTGCTCTGCCTGCTCTCCCAAGGAACATTCCAGACCCTGAAACCTGACACCTCTGCACCTGTGCTCTACCTCTCAGCCTGCCTATATAAACTTTCCCTTTCTGTCTGTCAGTGCCTGTTTATACTGGTTCCTCATCTCCTGCTAGGTTTCTGTGTTTACTGTTGTTGCTATTGCTATTGTCCTGTTCCAGTCTCCTCGTTGCCGACCTCTGCTTGTGAACCTGACCACGCTATCTGTCTTCCGCCTGCCTCCGACCTCTGCTTGTGACCCCGACCACGCTATCTGCCGCCTGCCTCCGACCTTTGCTTGTGACCCCGACCACGCTATCTGCCGCCTGCCTCCGACCTCTGCTTGTGACCCCGACCACGCTCCCTGCTTTTCCTGCCACTGGAATCCACTCCAGCCGTAGATCAACCCTTGACACATACCATGCCATTTCCCTAATCTAGTCTACTACATTCAATACACAAAATGCCCTAATACAGGATACATGGGTGAAACCAAATAAACATTGCCCAAATGGACGAATGCACACAGATTCACTATAAAACACAAACAGGAAGAGAAAAACAGAACATATCTTACAACCAGATCACTGCATCTCTGACCTATCTGTACTGACCCTGAAGTGACATTTCAATAATATCTCACATCCTCTCCATATCCTCTTCAACCAGATACAATACTGTGTATACATCTTCTGCTTCTGTACTTTGGTCATACCTGAAGAAGAACTCTGTGAGATTTGATATCAGTTATCTGTTCGACCAATTCAATATATCATATTACCAACTTACTACCCCTCCACATAATTTCAAACTATAGTGGGTTATAAACTATTTTAGCTGTAAGGATTACTCTGTCAGGAGACTCCAACGCCACTTGTCTCATCCTCACGGTTTTTAGCTCATTGTCAGTGACATTATCAGGGGGATTTAAACTTGATTTAATTGTGTCTACCATTTTGTTGTATCCCGTGTAGCCTGGATTCTCAGCTGAACTTTCTCCCACATTGACAGGTGCAGGGAAGTTTAGGAGGGGTCTGTGGGAATTAGGATGGTGCCCTTACACAAAGTAAGGAAAACAAAACATTATTTAGAGTAGAGGAGATGGCGCCTTAAACATGGTTCCCATGGTGGGGAAAAAATCATTATTATCACTATTAGATTGCACTTTTGCTATTTAAACCTACTTCCCCCACTAGGAATTTGTTCTATATGACAATCTCATCTACATTTGATAGAATAGGAGATAAACATAGGGAGGTCTTCAAATAGCACACGCTGTGGAAGAAATGTATAGTTCTGAAATATTACTGTTACTATATTGTTGGATGGTGTATGCTGACATTTTCAATACACAACCATCTGCCAACACTCAAACATGGACCATAATATCACAGAAAACCAGCCTTCATGCGATATGAAATAAGTGCACTTTAAACACACTTCTGGCTTCCGACTGTGAAATATTGACATTTACCTTGTCCAAATCTGTTTGTAATATGAGATGAGGCTCATGCTGGTTGACGAATATAACTTCAGATTCTTCCACTGGGGTTAAAAAAACTGCATTTAGTTGTAGTTGCTTATCATGATCCCCATCTGGAATTTCAAATGACCTATAAAAGGAAAATAAACAAATCTATAATTATACAATAACGAAATAATGTTCTAAACTGCTGAAATATGTATAGCACATTTTCCCCTCAAATATTGACCCCTGGAATAGCAAAGCACTGATCTGATGCTCTTCAGCGGCCAGTTAAAACCCCCCACTAAAAAGATTTCTATTTGCCTGCGCCCCTGACCAAGATCTAGATCAGTGGTTTCCAACCTTTTTTTGGTTAAGGAACTCTATGTGAAATTCTGAGGAACCCCCGGCCCTTTCTAACACTGCGTCTGAGATCAGATGCATTGAAATTGTTCTATATTTGGTACCATTTTCAAATTACCAGAAAATTGCAGGGAACCCTTTAGGGATGGCTAGGGAACCCAAGGGTTCCTAGGAACCCTGTTTGAACAACACAGATCTAGATAGACATCTACTTTAGCTACCTTTCCTAAAATATAATAACACATCAGCTGGGGGATTTGGGGCCACTGACACATTCCCTCATGATTATGAGGAATAAATTGTTGAGGATAAATTGTTTTATTGCAAATTGGCTGCATAGAATTTTTAAATATCTCACACAAGTGATTTAATTAACTATTAGAAATATACATATTAACACAGTCTTTTTTTAAAAAATGTTCTGTAATCTGCAGCATAAACCTCAAACAGTCTGTCATCGCATGAGGCAAGGTGTGCCACTGGTCCTATCTTCATCCCTATGGCTGAGGTTTGAGAAAAGAAAAGAGCAGAAGTCTCATCCCACAGTGAGCCGCAAATCTGCAGTTTACGCAGAAAGGAGGACACCCTTGGAAATATGGAGGTGCCAACTGACATATCTGGACCACAACAATGTATTCCATTCCCCCCAAACAATATTTAATTTTTGTAACCAGTCCAGTTCAAAATGAGTTGGAGTGAGAGTCATAGTGTAAAAAGGGGAACCCTTTCTAAGCCAATCCATGCATTGTATCAGCAGTGGAATTCAGGCCAAATGATGTATGTCTGCCTTTCATGTATGTTTTCTCAGTGTTGCATTATGTCTGTGGCAGTAGATTGCACAGAAGGAATTAAAAGCTGATTTCATGGGTGAGAATTAACCAATGTTCAATGATCTAATAGTACTGGGTTCTACAAAAAACATAAAACGAACGTAGGGATACATCAACATTGCAGTGATCATTTAGAGGGTGCGATATGTGGGCTAAATCGCAATGCGGGAATTAAGGCGGCCATTAATAAATGCGTTAATACCGCATCGCGATCATATTTCTATCATAGGCTTCTGTATAACTTTTATTACAGAAAAATAATAACTATTATTATAGAAGCCTATGATAGAAATAACATTAACCCCTTTGTGGTCAGCTGGTCGTAGAAACCCATGGGTGTTTCCAACCCACTAATTGACCCATGGGCTATGAAGGGGTTAATATGTACTGTAATGTATTTTATGAACTATTTTATCATCTATTTCAGGTTGGTTTAGCTTATCTGGCCTATGTGTAGACTGGTCAGTATATTGGCCATTATACACATAGGAAAGATAGTGCTATCGCCAGCTTCAACTAGGTAATAAATAATTTACTAAAAATCGTCAGTTCACCCCGTTTCGATATTTATCGAAAACGGTAATAATGCATACTTTTACTAAAATATATGGTATTAGGACAATTTTTACTATTATTAGGACAATTTTTACAATTTTTATGTTATTTCAGGTTAGGGGGTGGGATGCATTGTTGGTGGATAACAAATCATTTACGGGTGGAGTTTCTGTTAGGGGGTAAAGCACAGCTATATACAATCTTGTCATTTTACAGCTCCGATGTTTTTCTAATTTGCTGCAATGTGGAGGAGCAATAAAATATCTTGTAATCAGAAATATGTCTAAAAATACATTTACAATAGTAAGCTGTGAATCTACTTGTGTTAATGTATACTCCAAATCCGCCTGGTGGTTTTTCTTTGTAAATACAACTTATACTGTATACTGTACAAGAAACTCTGACAGTCTGTAGTATCTCTCCCATACACTTTTACAATACAATTAACATTACTAACTGAAGGCATGAAAGAACCTCCTACCCATACACAATGCATGTACATCTTTATTTATATAGCACCATTAATGTACATAGCGCTTCACAGTAGTAATACACGCGACAATCATATAAATAACAAATGATACAAATAACAGATCATGGGAATAAGTGCTTCAGACATAAAAGTAACATTTATGAAAAGGAGACCCTGCTCCGAAGAGCTTACAACCTAACTGGATTGTACAGAGACAGTAGGAGGGAATTCTGGTAAGTGCTTCTGTAGGGGGCCAAGGTTTATGGATGAGGTGTAAAGTCTCAGCTTTGGAGCTACTCACATCCTTAGTTAAGCAGGTGTGTTTTAAGGTCTGCTTTAAATGTGGATACAGAGGGTGCTAGTCGGATATTGAGGGGAAGGGCATTCCAGAGGCGCGGGGCAGTCAGTGAGAAAGGTTTATGGTGGGAGAGGGCTTTAGATACAAATCCTTCAGACATAAAAGGGAAATTTAGGAAAAGGAGTCTCTGTCCCAAAGAGCTTACAATCTAATTACACTATTTTTTTTCTAGATTTAGGAACACAAAGCTTGCTCTTCTACTGTCTTTAGCAATGATGAATTATAATGGGAGTTGAACTACAATTCCAGCACTCCCTGCTTGTACTGAACCTTCTGTGAAGCAGTGCTGATCCATCGGTCAGTGTTTGAAAATAAAATGAAGTATAATGTTTAAAACTCTGAAGGAGTGGCATGGTGAGTAAAGGCACAGCACATTTAAAACAATGACACTGGCTTTGAGGCATGGGAGCCTGGTTCAAACCCCAATGTCATCTCGTGACCTAAAGCAAGTCACTATTATAGAAATAATAATAGCAATAATAATAATAATAATAAAAATAATAACACACACATTCCAAGCACGCTCTACTCCAACATCCACCACATTAAATATATATATATATATATATATATATATATATATATATATATATATAAACAAATATAGTAGCGCCAAAGTATTGATAATAAACCCTAATAGTGACTAAAGTCTTGTAGTGAACTAAATTGTGTGAAATATGGGAAGTGTAAATATATCTATAATATACAATCAATATTAACAAAAATACATAACACAATAAACGTCACAAAATTAATAAAATGTGTGTATGTGCAAAAAATGTGAAAAAAGATATAAAAAGTCCAACCAGTCCTTTTAAATCAGTCCATGAATATAATAGATATTTGGTGCTGGTATGGGGGTCTCCGGCTGCTCTCAAATTGGATGAACCACATCCAAGGGGTACCTAAAAGAGAAAAAGAAGAGAGAGAGCACGCCCCATAGCATAAAATGGTACATTTAATGTTAAAAGGGAGGGGAAGGGAGGGGGGAAGAAATGCACTCACAAGAGTAAAATTCAATAAAACAATTTGTCATCTGGTGACGAAACGCATCAGGGAATCCGATTGCGCCATTACGTCATCACGACGCTGCGCACGTGCACGAGGCCGCACTGAGCGCGAGATCACATTGCGGCCATTCAAGTTTGAGACGCGATCTCTGGGACTTTCATAGACTGTTTTTCTGTCGGCGAATTACACCTCTGACCTCCTGTGAGCAGCACCATCTTCACGCAGCCCTGAGGGAGCTTCCATTTGCGGACGTTTGCAGTTCAGAGACCAGATGGTGGTGATTTATTCACAAATTGTTTTATTGAATTTTACTCTTGTGAGTGCATTTCTTCCCCCCTCCCTTCCCCTCCCTTTTAACATTAAATGTACCATTTTATGCTATGGGGCGTGCTCTCTCTCTTCTTTTTCTCTTTTATATATATATATATATATATATATATATATTTATGTCAATAAGAGTGCTACTGAGCGTGGCAAATGTATACAAACAAAAGACAGGGCTGCCCAATGCTACATCCAATTGACAAAACATATAAAGTAATAAGTATAAAGTTTAAATACTTCAATAATAATAATATTTACTTGGTTATTATTATTGAAGTATTTAAAGTTTATACTAATTACTTTATATGTTTTGTCAATTGGATGTAGCATATTGCACCCCTGCCTTTTGTTTATAATAATAATAATAACAGCAACAACTTTATTTCATATAGCACTTTTCTCACTATAAGGGTAAAAGCCCTCTACAATTACAGTATACAGTAGTGCACAATATGGAACTAATAGGATTTTTTTTTACAGAGAGTCCATGCCCAGATAAGCTTACAATCTACATTGTGCCTGAGGCACAGGGAGATAAAGTGACCTACCCAAGGTCACAAGAAGCTGACAGGAATTGAAGTCAGGGGCTGAAATCAGGCACTGTGAAAAATTCTGTGTGCAGCATGTAATAACACACCAGGAGTCACAGAACCATCTAGAGATTTGGGGACACTGACACATTCCCTCCTGATTCACAGAAATAATTAAGGATAAATCATTTTATTGCAATTTGGTTCACACAACATGAAGAGTTTTAAAATGTGTCTCTCACAAGAAATTATGTAATCAACTACTACAATAAAGATGCACAACCTTCTTTGCAGTAAGTCGCCTAAAATATAGCGCACAAGCCTCAAACAGGACCAGTGGCACATCAGACACTAGGCTGTAATTGTGAAGCACTTTGAGTCCCATTGGAACAAAAGCACTATAGGAAATAAAAGGTATTATTACAAATATTAGGCCGATAGTAATTGATCAGACATAATTGAGATAGGGTGAAATGCAAGTCAATATGCGAAGATGCAAAAATGTGGCCTCTACAGTGCTAAACATAGCTCTTTGTAAATTAACTATAAAAGTATATACAATATATCAACAGTAAAAAGGCCCAGCACTGTATGATTTTATCATGCTATTTTCCAATCAGTTAGAGTCTCAACAATGCAGATCTTCTCTGTGACGTTTCCCAATGAAGCAATGCAGAATGTTCATGTAATACCACTATTCAGTGTTTTCTGTATGTGTAGACTTTGGCCACAAGGAGGCAGATGAGGCCTATAGATAGCTTGTCCAATTAATATGATATTTTACCCTCAAACATTTCTATCATTAAGAATGCCAAAAATGTAATTTGTACACGTTTTCTCTTTCACTTTGTGAATTTCCACGCATACCCATTTCTTACTTTTGCTAACCAGAGCTTTGCTCTCTTCACATCATTAGCTTTTAAAGCAGCAAAACATGTGAAATCTTATGGTTTTTTTTTTACAAATCAGTTTCGTAGTATTACATAATAGTGATCTTTTTTTTTTAAATTAAACTCTTAATGACATTTTTTTAATGAGTTTTAATATACTGAGCATCCATTGCTTTCTTTTGCAGGTATTAGCCCATATACCCAGCAGTGAAAGATCTTTCTAACAGTTTCCTGTTTGGGATAATGTGTTGCCAATGTTCCCAGCAGTTTGAATTTCAGCTGTAAACTGTAACAATAGTCAATGTTGCCTTAGTAATATCAGGATACATTGTAGCTGCTGAGTTACACTGACTAAAGAACTGAGTGAAACTGAAAGGCGACCATTTCGTTAAGGCTTCAAGCAGGATTTTGGCAGATTTATAAAAGGAGCACCAAACGATTGCCAGGTTAGGTAAGAATGTAGAATTATACATTGTCACACGCTTTACATATAGTAAAAAAAAAAATTAGAGGGGAAACCTGGATTGCTGCTTCAGATGAGATAGGAATAACCAGATGAATAATTTGTTTTACTTTAAATTTGTATGCAAGATTGCCATCGTGTTTATACATTTCTAACATGGGTTAACCATAGTTCATACCTTTGCGATAGAGATCGCAAACTGGTCTGAATCTGTTCCGTGGGTTTTCACAGGTTTTTTAGACCAAATCCAACTGCGGATTGAATACCAATAAATTCCGGGGAATAGTTCAGAATGGAAGAGGAGTTAAAGTTTAATTGCGGAGTGTCTCCAGGTTTATATATATCACCTCAGACCTCCCTCCAAATAACTTGGGGAGGGCCTGTGCTCAAAAAGGAACACACCAGAGGTACCCTGGGAGATATGCTAATGGCTATGCAAAGTATATTTAAGGATGTCGATAAGAACTATATTGAGTTGGCAAGCCTTAGACATCGAGTGACTAGAATGATGTACTGGTGTCAGGCCCACCAGGATTAAAACCCACAACCTGTGCTACTCTGGGTATCAGCTCTGGCAGTGTGAGCTAAACCAGCATTACTGTCACTTTTGAACTGATCATTGCTCACACGTGTAGCTAATCCAGCTATATCTCACAGGTATCTCAGGTGTGCTTTACAAGGAACATTAAACTGTCAACCAGGAAGTGGACTGATTTTAAAGGAAGCCATGGGAGGGAGCTACTACAGGTAAGAGCACTCAGTGCTCAAAACTTTAGTATGCTGTGAGTGACTGTGGTGCAACATGACGGATATGCACAAAGGTGGCTACAGTATAACAGAATTGTAATTTCCCTTAAGAAAAGTTGCATTATGTAACAGTTAACCCTATAACAGACAAATAACACGAAAACAAATTGGGTGTAACAACATGATTTGTACTGTTAAATACTTGAGCCATTCAATAGCCCCACCAGAGTCAGGGACAAAAATATGAACTGTGCCACAGATCACAAAGTGTTATCGGGTTGGCAAGTCTAAGGCACCTTATGAGGAATGGGATATAGTGTTAAACCTAACAGGTTCAGAAACCATACAACCTCTGTTATGCAGGAGAACAGCTCTAGCAGTGTGAGCTAAACCAACTGATGGATAGCACCACTGTCACAGCATTGAGTACTCATACCTGTATAAAGCACGTTACCCTCTTTTGGGATAGAGAAGCATACCTACTAAGCCATCTTCTGCCACGAGACACCTTCTGGCGTAGAAAGAAACTTTACAGTCCATTTATTGGAATAGGCTGTAATGTTTTCCAGCACAAAGGTACCTTATGGCAGAACACTACTTCAAATATGGCCCACTCTCTTTATCCTTTATAAGATTAAAAGTATTAACTAAAATCACCAGGTCACTTTGTTATATTCATTTATTTCTACATCTGCTTTATTTGCTGGGCTTCACCTTGTTTTTACTTGTGTGTCACAAAACCTGTGTTTTATTTCATATCATCTGGCCTCAGTAACTCATTGCCCTCAGTACATATTACTTTGGGTTTGATTTCCTTTCAAGGTTACAATCCTTATCAAAGTTAAACAAAATAAATATCCCTTGGTGATATGCTAATAGATAGTGACAGTAATGCTACCCAGCAGTTGGTTTAACTCACACTGCTAGAGCTGCTGTCCAGAAAAGCAATGGTTGTGGGTTCTAGTCCTGTTGGGTCTGATACCAATACACCATTCCAGGCACTAGGTGCCTTAGGCTGACCAACTCAATATACTTCTTATGGACATACTTCTATTAGCATATCTCCCAGGGTACCTCAGGTGTGCTGCTTTCTAAGTACATGTTTCTCCCTGTTATTTGGAGGGAGGTTTGAAGGGATATATACACAACTGGAGACTCTACACAATTCAAGACATCCTTGTTCTCCTCTGATTTTCGCAATCTGTCTGTCGAATTTTTACTGATAGTAAAATAAAAAACGAATGAGCCTTTTTAAGAATGATTCGCGGAGTTCAGAAGATGAAAGGAACTGGACAATCCACCGTGTATCCTCAAAGCACACATTTCAACATGTACTGAAAAAAATTGTGCGCTAAATTTTAATGTCTCAATCAATATCCAATTCCAGTTCTCAGATTCTTTTGGTCAATATTGTAACGTTAGTCTACTCATTTCACATGCTATCAGAGTACCTAAATAAAGCACATCTACCACAGGTGGAGGTTCTAGTCAGTGCCAGATTACTTACTAGGCATGTGCCTAGGGTGCCTCCAAAGTTAGGGGGCCCCCGTAGGTTGCGGTGGGTCGGCCTGCGGCTCCCCAGCTCCCCATGCAGCAGCCCGGCAGTCACAGTCTGCCATACTCTCCCTCCACGCACCAGGATTCAACTTCCGCCCGAGCGGAGGAGGGAGCTGCAGAGTCCCTAGACCACACCCAAGGTCATGTGTGTGACAGAGACAGAGGGGTGTTCCTTACCTTCTCCAGAGTGGCCCTTCTCCTGCAGCGTTGCACTGTCATGGCGACCCAACGTCAAATTACACCGTGACGTAACATGGCAACGCTTAGCCATGACAACTGGACGTCACATGATACCACAACATCATGACGCCGTGACGCTGTAGGAGGAGAGTCGCCAAAGTCTTGGTCAGTGGCCCAAAAGGGTCTTAATTCACCACTGGTTCTAGTTGCTTTATAATGATTTTGCTACAAGTTGCTATTTTAATGAATTTGGAAGGCATAAATAACTTTTTGCAAAAATTGTAGTATTGCTATGGATCTTCTGGGGAAATTGCAAATGTCGCTAAAATATAAAACCGGTTCAACTTCATTTTGTTAGAACTTTTCTAGGTTCCAGCTAAATTTGTAGAACTTCTTACTTTTTTCCTACGTTCCGTAGTAGGCATCTAGCAATACTAATACGTTGAGTAAACACTGACTATATTTTCAATAAGATACTATAATCTGAGATTTATTTAGCTGTTGGATGTTGACCTTGCCTTACTATGGGATTTCAAACTTACAACTAATTTCTTATATTTTGGGCCAACAAGAGCTGAATGAAACCTCACATCTTAGGTGTATAAATTGCCATACAAGAATGTGTTTAAATTAGTGAATTTTCCAGAGCTGTCACACTGTTTTAGAATAGATGTTCATATTACATGTTTCAGCAAATACTGGGGTTTACGAATTCTCTGCCATAAAAAAGGATAATTGTTTTTATAATGTCCTGATTATTTCCAAGGTTCTATGTGATTAGATATTATTATTTATTTTGAAAGTGCTGGTAAAAGAGAAAAGTTGGGTAATATTTTTCAACAACAAAGCTTACATTTAAAAAATGTAAAATAAAAAAAACATGTGTCCCGGTCCCACACCCCTCCCTCCCCCCCTGTAAATATTTTGCTCAAAGCAAATTGGGCAACAGCCCAATGGCAAAACCTATTGAGAAAATGGTATGTATTCCACTGCAGGCTCTTTGAAAATACATAGAGCCAATAATTACTGTCCCTGGCTGTTGTCTTCATTGAAGAAAAGAAAAAACACATTGGGGTCATTGATGGCTTCTGTGTCACTAAATACTGCATAATTTCATCAAATTGCCTAGGCGGGATTGTAATTTTAATAAAGTGCCCTAATGAATTAAATGAATCAGCAATAAAATACTGTAGGTAAATAAGGCACCTCAAATTAGGCTGTATATTCTTTGCGTCAGATATCCATTGTGCCTAAACAATACAGTGCTACTTACTTAGTCATTCCTATATAAGATCATATTTAGGCAACAATCCCCGAAGAACAGGGAATTTTCTGGTGGTTAAAACCTCAAATCACCAGGTAATAATGCTTTTTCAGAAATTGGTATTATTATAGGATTGTTGTGGTTGAAAGAATGACTATTTTAACTTCACTAAATGTCATGTTTTTGATCTATCAGGAATTCCTGTGTAATTGACTTTCTGATCATTGTAAAGTTTTAGCCTATTACGTTGTAGCCAGGTACAGTGGAGGGTCAAGTAGGAGGGTCGAGTGGGAAACATGAATAGAATAGGGCAATTCACTCAATCTCTCTGAGTGTAAGCTCTTCAAGGTACTGTAGATATGCCTTACCCAGCATACTATGAACATTATACATAAAATAACACCTCTAGGTAAAAATAGACTATTACTACTAATATAACATATAGGCAAACTCTTAAAACAGTTGCTAACTCTTGTTAGTCATAAAACATAATCATTTAGTTATATTGCAGAAATAGACTACGACTGCTTTGACATTGCAGACTAATGTCATAATTCAATATGCTGTGCAGCTACTTCTCTGTCAGAAGAAGCCTCTGAGCCCCATGTAAATCAATATAACTCCGAGACTTCCCTGACATGGAGAAACAGCATATTGAATATGGGCCTTATCTTGTTAGCCTTGTAAGTGCAGGCAGCTGACACACATACACTGCCCATTGGCTGCAATAGGAAACAACAACTCTCAGCTTACTGTGCTGTAGCAGGGAGCCACTTCCAGTACAGGAGGATGTGGCTTGTGATGGACAGGGCTTCTGCCAATGAGATTGGACTCTGGAGAGGCGGGACTAAGGAAGGAGCTCTCTAAGGCCGCATCCATGGTCAGTGCGTGTGCGCACGCGTGCGTTCGCATGGCATCGCGCACGCCTGTAGCAGAGGAGATTTTGAGTCCTGTAGGTAGACACGACGGGGAGGCATCAGGCGCTACAAAGACAAATAATTTTGTCTCCTGTAGCTTCGCTCTTCCCGACACTCACGTGTGCGCGCACACACTATACATGATCTCATTCACCTAATGTGTTTCATAGCGCAGCTCGCGTGCGCGCTCAGCATGGACGCGGCCTAAGAGTCCCTGGCAGGACATGCAGGGGAAGAGCTGCAAGGAAAGAGCTGGTAGCACAGAGCGGCTACAGCAGATCTGCACGGCCTGAACAACTTCAGGCACTCTGACCTGGGACCAGTCTATGTTTCGCTAGAGAACGAGAATTTATTGGAGGGAGAACAGTTGATTGTATGTATGTATGTATGTCTTTATTTATATAGCGCCATTAATGTACATAGCGCTTCACAGGAGTAATACACGTGACAATCATATAAATAAACAATACAAATAACAGATCATGGGAATAAGTGCTTCAGACATAAATATAACATTGTGGAAGAGGAGTCCTTGCTCTGAAGAGCTTACAATCTAATTGATTGTGCATGGAGGCCCAACAGATCATTGGAGTGAAAGCAGCATGGAGGATCGAGCTTCGTGGGAGAGGACCCTCAATGGTTCCAGCTAAAAGTGGTACCGAAGCACAGGCCCGCTATACTTATTTGCATTAATAAGTTTCAACAGTGTGTAGGGACCATCACACAGGCCTAGATGCCCAGGATTGGGTAGCTGCAGCCTAAAACACTGACATACACCTGTGCAGCGTTTATGGGGTATGTTATGTTGATGTGTTATAATATAAATGTAGTGATGCTTTGTTAAGTTTCACAAGTTACCTAACGTTTATCCATACTTGATTTACAAAAATGGTTATATTACAAACATCATTGTAGTTTGTTTCCCATTGTTTGACCTAACACCACGTGTTACATATCACCCAAAAATAGAGGAATCAGGCCCCCACCCCAGCAACATGTATCAGTCTGGGGGCAAGATAAAGAGGAGTTACATTGGAGGCACTGCTGAGATTTTTTTGTAGTTGGTGTGATACACACATTGCAGTCCCGTAATCATAAACGGTCAGACAAGGGAATGGTTAAATTATGCAATGTAGCTGTTTTTTTCCCAGGAAAAGCTCAGAGTTTTCTGAAACATTCGCTCTATAGCGTCCAGTGTCAAGTGTAACCGAGAGTTCCTCACCAGGAGTGCGGCCAGTTTAAGTGAGGGGTGCGTGCGAAACGCCTGGATTGTATCAGAGCGTTAATTCTAACGGTCTCAGAAATGCCTGATGATGCGTCTGGATACTAGGAGCCTCTGTGGGTACAGGCCCAAATTAAGGGAAACATTTTGTGTTACAGTACTAAGACTGCATATATACAGTACTGTGTATGTGGCCCTAGCAATAATGTCAATCACACTATTGAAGACAAGGTTTGAGCGTTCCTAGCTAAGGAGGGGGCCACATGGGAGAGCTGATGTACCCCACTGCCTCTACGTCCTTCACGGATAAACCCTCTACTGTACCTCACCGGTGGTGCTCATAACAGCTATGAGGGAATTAATGGGAAAGTTTATGCAATTCTGTCAGGGAGATAGTTATTACCGGTGACTACAGACCTTTCCAGGTGTAAGGCCTACCCCACATGGAGAGGATGATTTTGAGAACTGGATAGAGCATGCCACAAAAGTGGTGCAAGAATTGGGGGGCATCAGAGCAGAACAAGAGAGTCAAGATTGTGGAAAGCCTAAAAGGTTAGGCTTTGGCTATAGCAAGGGCAGTTAGAGAAGAGAAAGAAGCTGTCAACCCTGGCACATACCTGCATGCATTAGAAAGTACATTTGGGACTACTGAAAGTGGAGAAGCACTCTATTTCCAGTTCAAGGGAATGTATCAACAGGAAGGAGAGAAATTATCGGAACTTCTATGCAGGTTAGAAGTGGCCCTGCAAAAAGTTGTGAGGAACAACGGGGCCTCTGGTGACAGGGTTGATCGCACCAGAGTGAAATAATTAATACGGGGGGAACCACATGAATCAAGCCCTGCTAACAGATCGGAATGATCCCACCTTCCTAAAGGCCTGTCGGCCCGATTGGAAGCAAAGTTAGAGGTGAAGAAATTTGTCCTTTTGGAAAGTGGATCCCAAGTATCCATTATTTTTAAGTCATGGTTCGATAAACACCGGAAGCACCTGCCATTACAGCCATTGCAGGGGCTTGTTGTGTGGGTTCTAAGTGATGCCAGCTACCCATACCTGGTGTATGTAGTGGTGACAAAAAGAGAGGTGTAACCGAAATAGCGTCTTAATAAAGTAAAATAAATTTATACTATTACATATAATATGCCATAACCCCACTTGTAAGTGCAAATAAAGTGCAACGGTGACAATAATAGTGAAGAATCAAGATATTCTACAACCTGTATTTGTAATAACCCTTCACCCCAAAGTGAAAAATGTGCTTTACAGGTTTTAGTGTTTAAGTGCAGCAGCTCAAATAACCCTTTTGTGGACCGCCCTCTGGTCCCGAAACAGCTTGGATATCCGAGAATGGGGATCGCTCGCAGATCTCGTGATGATATATGTGAAAGATAAAAAATGAATAATAGTGTAGCCAATTCGTGAAAAATCTACATGGTGAAAAAAATGTGTTAGTCCCACTCACAGATGGTAATTGTAGTATAGGCAGATCAGAGATACATCTCTCTTTGATGAGAGCTCTGTGGTCAATCCACCTTAAATGTAATCTGTCTTGTCTACCGTGTAGCTCCAGTGTTGTCCAATGGATAAGAGAGAGAAATACGCAAATAGGGTATTATGTCCCAAATATATATATATTGCACAAACAATGGTAGTAACAATTTTCACTCACATTTTACAAATGTATAACATTCATTTGAAAAGACTCATTGATCCGTGGACCTCTGCCGATTTCTGCACGCCTACGTCTTTCCGCGATCGTCACTTCCAATGACATCAGAAGTCCTGGTGGATGGAGCATCTGTAATAACTCGGCTGCCAGCAGTCGGATCCAGCGTCCTCCGAGACACGATTCGATGCATTTCGCTGAGGCTTTCTCAAAGAGAAATGCGTTGAATCGTGTCTCAGAGGACCCTGGATCCAACTGCTGGCAGCCGAGTGATTGCAGACGCTCCATTACCGCACCATGAACAAGTGGACCACTCCTGACCAATATACCACGCCATGCATAAAAGATGCGTTGGATTGTCTCACAGGGAGAAAGTGGTTCTCGGTCCTCGATTTATGTAGCGGGTACTTTCAGATTCCCATGTGTGAATATGAAAAAGAGAAGACAGCTTTCATATGCCCGTTGGAGTTCTATCAATTTGAACACATGCCCCAATTAATGTCCGGAGCCCAGGCCACTTTCCAGAGACTAATGGAACAAGTGGTGGGAACATGAAATTGCTGGAGGTGCTAGTATACTTGGACAATCTGATAGTCCTTTGGAAAACCTTGGAAGAGCACCAGGAAAGCTTTATGAAGGTACTGGACCGGCTAAATGAGAGTGGACTGAAGCTATCCCTGGATAAATGTCAGCTCTGTTGAATGTCCATCACTTAGGCCGAGGGCATGGTCAGCGCTTACCCACTCACCCGTGCTGAGCCACGCTCACGCTTACCAGTGAGCCCCTGCAGCCACAATGAGAGCGGCTTTAGCAGGGGCTCGCGCACGCTTCCGCAGGCGTGCGGAGGTGGAGGAGACAGTCAGATTTAAATTTGAGCGCTGAGGATAGCGGAGGGCCGGTCACGTGTGCGGTTCGCCCAATGAGGGAGGACCAGCTCCGTGATGTCACTGGCCCGCCCCCAGACATGCCCCCAGACGGCGCACGGACTAATGCCAGGGAAAGCACCCACTTTCCCTCAGCCTCCGCGTGCCTCCGCACGGCTGAAGTCCCAATGGACTCAGCCTTATGTGGGACATATCGTGAGTGAAGAATAGGTGGCTACGGAATCATCCAAATTAGTGGTTATTGCATCCTAGCCCAGGCCCAGGCAGTTGACGGAGCTACGATCATTCTTAGGGTTCTGCAGATATTAGAGGCGATTCATGAATAACTTCTTGGTCATAGTCCAGCCAATGACTCAACAGACCAAAGGTTAGCTGCTGACTGGAGGATCCAGTATGGCCCCTAGGGCCACCAGCCACGATTATTATTCAAGATGAATGAACCATTTGGAGATATGAACTCCCAAGTGTGAGGAAGGCTTCAAAGCCATCAAGGCTTGCCACACTAATGCGCCAGTACTGGCATTTGCCAACCCACAAAAGCCCTATGTATTACACGTGGAAACCAGCCTTGAGACTGACCTATGATTTTCCTGGAGTGTCAACAGAAATCTCCATGATTCATGTAGCTAAATGGATGGTCCCCATGAAACTAGACCAAAGTGGGCTTGGGAGGTGTGGAACTAGTGGTGCACTAGTGCAACAGTATATGAAAACTTTATGTGTATGAGTTCCATGGTGCCTATGATCCTGGGTATTTAGAGAGGAGGCATTTGTTAGATTAAAATGTTAATATGAAGTTATGAAGACCGTAGGAGTGGATTATTACACCACACCTAAACTACGTTGATACCTTATACCAGGCTTAGTTTGGTCTTTTTTGACTTGCTAGTTTGTCCTTTATGTGCACACTTTATTTTAATATTAGACTCATTAAAGATTAATTTTAACTATCTCATTCCAACACATTAAGGTTGTCGAGTGCTTCATTAGCTGAGTTCTTTCTCTTTCAGTTTCATTGGACTCTGGAGAGGCAGGATTAAGAAAGGAGCTCTCTAAGAGCCCCTGGCAGGACATGTAGGTTCAGAGCAGCAAGGGAAGAGCTGCTACAGCAGAGCTGTTACAGTAAATCTGCACGAGCCTGAACGACTTCAAGTTTGATCGCGTGTAACCTGGGGCCAGTCTATGTTCCTCTAGAGAGGGCATATATTGATTGGAGGGAGTACAGTTGATTGTGCAGGGAGGCCCAGCAGATCATCGGAGTGAAAGCAGCACGGAGGAGCGCGTATTGTCGGATGGGACCCTAAGTGGTTGTAGCTAAAAGTGGTACCAAAGCATTTTGTGAAGCATAGGCCTGCTACACTTATTTCCATTAACGAGCTCCAACGGTGTGCCGGCACCATCACACTGGCTTAACATACCCAGGACTGGGTAGCCACAGCCTCAGACACTGACATACACCCGCGCAGCTTTTATGGGAATGTTATATTGATGTGTTATAATATGAATGTAGTGATCTTTGGTAAGGTTCACCAAGTAACTAATGTTTATCCATACTTGCTATATAAAAACGGTTATATTACAAACTTCATTGTAATTGGTCTCCCGTTGTCTGACCTAACACCACATGTGTCATATCACCTTATCACCTAAAAATAGAGGACTCAGGCCCCCACCTCAGCAACAGGTATTACTCTGGGGGCAAGATAAAGAGGGGTTACACATTTTAAACTACCTAAGTGAAACAGTGTAAGCCAGGGTTCTTCAACTGGGGACCCGCGGACCAAATATGACCTCCGGGAGAAGGATGTTAACGTTGACCTTGATCTGTCTGCCCATGCAAATTTCATGCAAGTTGCTTAGGCAGCTAAGTGCAGTTTTTCACACTGAAGCTCACTAAGGTAATGTACATGTATATGAAATGTAGCCCTGCTTCCTAGTAAATACAGTACGCTACCAATGCTGTGTAACCTGTTGGCTTGCAGGGCCTGAGCCTCCGCTGCGGAGAGCCTGGGGCTCTCGTAGGAATATTGATAACCTCTTACTTGGTGCAGCGCCTCCACCTGCGATGGCTCCCACCAGAGGGGGAGTGGTTCCTCGCAGGACAAATATATATCACTCCACACACAGCATGTAAAATAACCAATGACTTTACTAACGCAACCATAAATATGCATATAATCAACAGGTGTCCGTCCCTAGAGGAGACACTAAACTACTGCGTCTCGCAGGACGCTACCCCCTTCACCGGGTGCTCCCACCCCGTGTCCAATACCCACACTCAGTGTTCCCCCACCCTCAAGTGAGATATGTGTGTGTGACTGGGCAGCCACTATGTCCTGATATAGATATATGGTATAGTTGGTGCACTTGATGATGTTACCTGCCGGGCACTCCAGTGCCCGGGCCTGCCAAGGAACTTCACAAAGGATCAGACGATGGGTGAATGCCAGGACTACCTTCCGGGGCGATCCCACCCGGTCGGCTGCTGCTGCGGCTGTGGAGGTCTGAGCCCAAACCTCTGGCCGGATAATGCAACTGTCTCTGTAGTTATAGTTCTCCGATATACACTAAAGGGGACTGTAACCTAACTGAGGGCCGGTTCCTACTTCCGCTCCACTCTACGGGGACTCAGGGCCTAACTGGGCCGGGGTATATGGTCTAGTGTAGGGGCTGTTGGCCTCCCTACACATAGAGCTCCTTCTCTTTCCTCCTCCCGCTCGGCTCTGCCGGCGTGCTCCCCTGCGCAACCTTCTAACCCCCTCCTTCCGATATCCTGGCTGCCCTATAGGCTCCCTGGCGTCACCTGGTCTCGCTATGCCTGCTGGGACTCGTAGTCCCGTGTGCTCCACCCTATAGGTGCTGCTCCTCTTTCGCGGGCTTTGCAACCTCTGGCCGCGCATGCGCGACCTCTGCTCCAACGCCACCTCCACGGCCCGCCGCGCTTGCGCGAACATCCAACATGGCGGCGCCCTGATCACTCGGATCACTGCGGAGCCTCCGGTACACCGGAGCGCTCCCTGCACTCGCTGCAACCTTCCCTATTCTCCCCGCATACAGCGATAGGGGTGAGTCTGGGGAGCCTGGCTACAAAATATTATTGTTTTTGTCTTTAAAATGTATATACATTTTCATTACAATAAACTTGTGGCCCTATCTACTCCTAAATGGTTTCTGATCTGGCCCCTTTGGAGAATTAGTTGAAGCGTTCTGGTCTAAGCTATCATTAAATAACAGTCAACAATAAGAAAGAAGAATTTAGTATGTGAACTTCTTATTCCACCGATGGTTCTGCCAGTAAAGGGTATAATTAGTTTATAATCCTTGTGAAACCTTTTATGATTTGTTTTTTTTAACAGTCATACTTTTTAGACCGTAGTCTACACGAAAACACCCTACATAAGCACATATTTGTTAGAAGTTATTCTTATAGCTCACGCTATTTTCTCACCCTTAATATGCTTGAACACAACCCCTTAAACACCAGAAAACTTGGCAGTAACACTGCCCTTCAGTTCCAGTAACTAGAAGAAAGATACACGAATCTCTTATGTTCATAAATGTTACAAATATTTAAGTGAAATGAATAAAAATGAGATTTTTACAAGCAATGTCCATTTTTGACTGACATTACCTGAATATGGGGTCCCCCAGAACTGACTCATTGGCCTCTGAGCTTTGAGAACTCACATGGTTCCCAAGATATTGAGGGTGTGCTGGCCGGGGTCATCAATAGGAAGAAGCGACATCATCTCCCAAAGACGTTACATTTTCTATTGGCTTTCTGACGAAGACTGAACCTAGAGGTGATGTTGTGTCCATTGGAGAGGTGTTCGCAGATATCTTGGCAACATTGGGTTCCCAGAGGACATAGGATCAACTGCAGTTCAGGTAACGTAAAAAAAGAAATAAAAAAAACCCATTGCTGCTTTAAATAACCCCATTTTAAATTAAATGTGAGCACACCGTGTGACAAAGTGTAACCTGCACTGTAAGTAATATTGTTAAAAATGATATTATTATATTTATCTTACGTGCCCGTGGATGAATAACACATACGAGAACTGGTTACTTTTTGGGACTGTAAATAAGGAGGGCTGAGCCACAAATAATTCAACAGTCCCATTTATTGAGCATGTGAGTGCACTAGCTGAATTGATCTTTTATTGTTTTAATAAATTGTACTGTACTACACCATTGGCAATTTTATTTTTTATATGCTATCGGGCATTGCGGTTGATCTGTGTGGAGCGGGCGAATTATATCTGAAGACCCCAATCCAACCCTTTCAGCGATATAGACCGCCAGCTAAAGATACCATTCAAGGTCTGCCTATATCTATGTAGATGTAAGTAGCTAGCAGCGGTGTGGATGAGATCCCCATGACTAGAGGGTACTGCGCAATGGTCTCTTGTCCTCTTTGATTTCAGATATACTTACCATCGTGAGAAAACCAGGAGGACCACCTGTGAAAATCTAAGAACTGTCCCTTTCAGACACAGGATCAGGAACATTATATCAGGTTCACGCACTTGATAGTGCGCCAAGGACTCTGTTCTCTATATTATCAGTCCCATTTATGCTTCCCATTTATTTTGTAAAACAAACAAAATGCCGTGCGGTGTAAATAAACCCCACAACAAGAAGTGGCACTGCTCCTTTAAATAGGGAGGGGTTACAATGTAAGACATCGTGATGAATCAATGACCAGCTTCTAGCAGTGATGCATTCATTAGGGGATCAAAATGCCATAACATCCTGTCACTTTATAAGAAGCTATTGTAAAAGTTTAGCAACCATATCCAATAGTTCAAAGATATTAACGCATAATGTATTTTCTTTACTGTGATACAACTGTTAGGTTATCAGATTGAAGCAGTGATTGCAAACAATTGTTGCATCAGTCCCTCAAATCTTCTTAGAGCCTGTCATTTACAATGATTACGTTTCTTACATCATATCCAAGTGCCTAAATCCTTTGGAAATTATACATTCGTATTTCCTTGCTTCCTCTCTTTACTTTGAAAAAGATCACACATACCTCAGCATACTGTATGTGTTTTGCTTCCCAAACGTTTTTATTTTTTTGCCAGTAAGTGATTGAAAAACCAGGATGCTGCAGGGCAGGGATGGGCAACTTCAGTCCACAAGAGCCCCCAACAGGCCAGGTCTTCAGGATATCTCTGCTTCAGCAAAGCTGGCAGTCTTCAAATGAGCCCTTTGTGCTGAAGGACGGATATCCTAAACATCTGACCTGTCGGTGGCCCTTGAGGACGGGAGTTGCCCATCAGTGCTGTAAGGTCTGCCAAGAGAATCCCATGGCACCATCAGGTGTGAGGTTAACCACTGTGACCAAGTTGTTCTCCTGGACAAAATGTATTTGTTTCATTCCTCTGCAACACGGTGCATAGCTTAGCTAAGCGGACCCCCCAGAGTAAAATAACATTCTTACATTGAACCTCATGATAGCCAGGGTTGCCACCTCTCCGGGTTTGACACGGAGACCCCGGGTTTCAGGAACTTACCTCAGGGCTACAGGTTGCTGTCCTCAATCTCCGGGTGGCGGCGGCGGTGTGGTGCGGCGGCGGTGGTGGCGGCGTCTCCGCCATCCTTCCTTAGCCTGCTGCAATTTATCTCTCCAACTGCAGTGAAGATGGCTACGTGACGTCATGACACTACGCGGTGTCACGTAGCCATGGCAACGTGGCGCCACGTAGCGACATGAAGTCATGTAGTGTCCGGGTTGCCATGGAAATACAGTGTCATTTGACACCGCGCAGCCATCTTTACTGCAGTTGGAGAGGGAAATTGTGGCAGGATGCCGGGAGACGCCGCCGCACCACCACACCAAGTAAGGGATTTTCCCCCCCTCCGGGTTGGCCTTCAGTAGAAGGTGGCAACCCTGATGATAGCTGGTACAACAAGGCCACTCATTGCACTACAGCAGTGAGTTAATAAAAGGGGAAGTCACTCCTAGGACGAAAGCGAACTAAGGACAGTGGCATGTCGGCTACATTTAATCTACTAAACATAATTACATAGTTTCTATGTAACTATGTAACTATGTAACTGTTTAGAAGGTTAAATGTAGCCGATTTACACCTTTTTTTTAAATGTAAATTTTTAGAGAGAGCGGTCACGTTAACGTGAGTGCCGGAGAGGTTGTGGCACCCTGACCCTCGGTCAGAATGACTGAGCCACTGATTGAGCCACCTGTGCTGAAGCAGGGTTATCCCAAATACCTGGCCTGTTGGTGACTCTTGAGGACTGGAGTTGCTGACCCCTCGTGTAACAAAATGACACGCTAACTACATTTAACTGCTAGAGGAAATGCTATTTTTTTGAAAATATAAAGCAGGCCAAGAATGCTCCAGATCTAGTTTAATTACGTGGAATAACAATTTAGCAATGCCCATATACCACTACTAATATGGCATTTTATGCTTCCTAGATGACTTTCTAAACTTTTTAAATTGCTCCGCAGTAATGACGTGGAAATAAACCTCTAAAAGCAAGATAAGTAGTTGCATTTTTCAAACTGCTTTCGGTTTAGCCGTTAGCACAGGGACAAACCAGCAGGGCAGGTTCTTCTGGGCTGATATGAATCGGCTCACACTGGGTAAGGAAACTAAAAGACTGGGAAAGTTCAAGAGCGCAAAGGCATGTTTTAGCATGATGATCAAGGTGAATAATAAGACAAAGAAAGAAACAAAGCACAACACATAAGTCATTTGTAAAATGGGTATTAAAGCTACAGGGTGGAAAAAAGAGATATATACGAAAAGACTGTCAGTAGAGCAAGAAAACTAAAGAAGCAGCCTACTTGACCACTTTTACAAGTAGAAAAGGAATTAGCTGAATTGAAGGAAAACAACTGAACGTTACTCTGAATCTCTCTGTATTAGGATTGAGATAGAGCCCCCAGCTATATCCTGCTGCTGCTGCGGCGGCGTCCTCTCGTAATTGTGAATTTAAAATGTTAGGAAAACGTGTAAATAAAACAACGGAGCAAAATAAGATGAAGACATCTTTCCCCTCTGATTGGAAATGATAAGGGTGCTGTATGGGATGTGTGATGTCATTTGACACTGGAAGTATTGGAGAGGCTGCAGTATGATGCATCACTATGTATTCTGGCTTCAGATTTTTCTCATGAAGCACAGACGTCCTTCTTCACCTGGAAGCTAAAGCACATATCAATCCTGATGTGGCCCTGCCATTCACTGATGCATGTATGTCTGAAGTTCGATGGACTTGATGGGAAAAGAGTGGAGTCTTCTGGAGCTGAACTGCTACTTTCAGCGCCAAGGACTCCCGATATACTTACTGGTAAAGTTACCGGGTTTAAATTAGGAGGTTTACAACCCTAAAATAGACACTTGGGTCACAGAAGCAGTCCATGGAAAAGATGGCGGTAGACTTAAAACAGAAAGAGGCTCTGCGTAACAGAAAAGCACTGGTATCTCCACTACAGGAAAACATATTGGCCGTGCCAAGTGTCTGGATGCCACGGAAACCAATATCCATGAAGACATATGATAGGGCATGTTTTAAGTTGGGAACCAGTTTATTTGGCCAGGGCCATTAGAAAAGGCTGGAGTATGTTTAGTTAGTTTTCCCTGAAGGGAATCGGTGTTATTTTTATGATTTGTTTTGACTTAAAGGTGGGCCTGTTGGTGTATAATGTAACCCTGTAATTAAACCTTGTGTAGAGAAATACCATGCTTCCAGCCATATTCTGGTACTAAAATATACTGCAACGTGGTCTGGGCATCACAATATATATGTGTATATATATATATATGTATATATGTGTATATATATGTGTATATATAATGTGTATATATATAGTATATATAATATAATATAGTATATATAATATATATGTGTATATATATATATGTATATATGTATGTGTATATATATATATGTATGCACACACATATACACATGTAGCCATGCAGGGGGGGCTAACAGTCTGCACTCGCTGGCACGCAAGCCCTGGTAAGAGCAGGCAGTGCCAGTACCAATTATGGGCTTTTACTCACACAGGCAGCTTCACTTGAATGACAGGGGGGGAGGTGGGACTAGGTCTGTCTTCTGCCCAATCCTGGGTTCAGACCTAGTACCTTCCCCCTACTTTACTTATGGGACTTGCAGCCCCAAATTCAGTAGTGTCTCTACCGTTGAGAGACACAACGTATCACACAGGACTGCTGTGTCCTGGCAGGCCCTGGTCCTCTTCCCTAAGGCCCGTAATATACAATGTGCGGCCGTGTGCGCGTGCATGCCTGTGCGAACACGCGTGCACGTGACGCACACTTTTTGTGTGTATAGTGGTCTGTACTGCCGAGAGCGACAGGTTGTATATGTGTGTGTGTGTATATGTGTGTGTGTGTGTGTGTGTGTGTGTGTGTGTGTGTGTATATGTGTAATTTATTATTTATTATTATTAAAAAAAGACACGTTAGTGAATAAAATATTTATTAACATTGTGCACACACAAACATACATACAAACATATACATTTCAGCGGCGGTAGCGGCGCAAATTCTTTATTTTCCTCATCTTCCCCCCTGTCGGCCGGTTCCACGCTCACTGCCGTGCGCGCGCGGCCCTATTATAGAAAGGCTGACTAACCTCAGACAACTATAAATGCCGTGCGCGCGCATGGTGCAGCAAGCGCGCCCTCTACAGAACAGCTCTAAGGAGGAGAGTGAGTGATTAGCTTTTCCCCTAGTCCTGCTAGAGGGCTGGGGAAGAGCAGGGACTGCTGCGGGGCCCTTGACCATAGTGAAGGTCCAGGGACGATCCTAAGTTGGAGGCCAGACCAGTGGCTGTATTGGGCAGGGACTGCCTTGATACTGTGGTTGCAGAAGAATAAAACTGGTTCCAGTTATCTATACCTCCTGCCTGGTGTGTAATCTTTCTGGGGGGAGAGGAAACCGTTTCTACTATAGGAGATTGCCTCCATACATCTGGACATGTAGAAGAGTGGAGGAGCACAGCCACAACATCCAAGATGTAAAGAATAAATATGGGCAACTCCAAATGAAAAAATACATTTTGATTTATTAAATCAGCAAAGCAATGGAGTAGGAAAACGCACCGACGCGTTTCTTGAGAAAGTCCTAAAGGATGAAATGCGTTGGTGCGTTTTCCTACTCCATTGCTTTGCTGATTTAATAAATCAAAATTTATTTTTTCATTTGGAGTTGCCCATATTTATTCTTTACATCGTGGATGTTGTGGCTGTGCTCCCCACTCTTCTACATGCTCTGATCTACACCTTTGAGGACCACACGCAGAAGAATCTACCCTATCCGGAACCACAGTCAGGTAAAGGGCAATAGCCCCTCTACTATTATCTGTCTAGTGTTGGATTATTCATTTACTATATCCCATTGGTGACTGATGTTTCGGGACTGTTTTGTGTGGTAGCTGTGTGGGCACCACTAGGTCCCCATTTTTCCCTGGGATGATCATTCTGGATTCACTTTAAATGGACTTATACCTCTATGAGCTTACTCTGTGATGCACCAATTACCACATATACATCCATACATCTGGAGCCTACAGCAGATGAAAGTGCTCTGTACCATGGAGTAAAGGTCGGGCATACACCCCAGAAGCCTGTCCTGCAGTCCCCACAACCATTGGCAGACAACTCAGCATTCTGTGAGCCAACAGGTAGCATGCACCATACACCTGATAACAGGGGAATCTCCCAGAGGGTGGGGGAAACACCGTTACACACATATACACATAAACACACACACACATATATACACCCACACACACGTGTGTGTGTGAAAACAGCACCAAAATACTAAGGTGATGATTCAGGGTATAATCACTATGTGATCTACCTACTGTGATTTTAATAATAAAATATTACTTTAATCTTATGTGTGATAAACCCAAACAATAATTTCAAAACTAGATAAGGAAGTCAAAAAGGGAGAGATGGCAAGAAACACAAGACAGTATGCACAGAGGATAAACAACTATCTTCCAATACATTGCTGCTGCTGCTGCTGCTGCTGCTGCTGCTGCTGCTGCTGCTGTGTGTTGGACATGGCCCTTCTGTCACTCTAAGGGTTAAAGCAGCACTCCAGGTTGCATTTTTTGGTTTATTTGAATTAGTTATAGGGTTGAAGCAGGGGGTCCCTTTGGAGCTGAACTGCATTAATGTCAGCTCCGGTGACCCACTGCTTCCTGAGATACTTATCTCTGAAGGGGGTCCTCCAGAGCTGAACCGGGCTATTTTCAGCTACAGAGACCCCACGAGATAGGGGGAAGTAATTTCTTGGTTTTTAAAGGGTATTTAAATGGCCATCCAATAGAAACTGCAACCGGTGATATTGCGACTCCCTTTTGGACCAAGATTTGGTAGCCATTTTATTTCCCCAGGAGGGGGAACATCAGCGATAAGTATCTCGGGAACTGTGGTCGTGAAAATAACCCGGTTCAGCTCTGGGAGCTCCCTGGTTCCCATCCTGTAAAAATATTATCAGGAGATGTGGCCGTGATTTAGACTGGTATCTAGTTGCCTGCAGTAAACCTGTCTCACTTCTTGAATAATATTGTGTTTATCACTGAAGGACAATCCGTTCACAACCCTTGTTGGTTACTACAATGATGTCATATAACATAAATTGTGATGTCATTTTATAAGGTCTCCTTTGCATTACTGCCCATGGCATAAAAACTGTAAGCAACCCCACCCACTGTAATGTTAATGAGCCAAGGGGACACAAAGAAAAGATCTTTTTGTTCACAGATGCATCAGATTAAATCTCACCCACCCCAGTGTACATCTGCGTGGCCCCAAAGGTGCACAGCCTTTGGCGCAGCTGAAGGGCAGTCAAAGGGTGTGAGCCGTTAGCTGCCGTTCGCTGATGTTAAAGTGATGTTAAAGCTACTCTATTTCTATCTGAAACTCATAAGCCCTTTATCCCCTGTACCCAATTTTCAAACTCTGTCCACAAAATGTCTGTAAATTCACTTTATAACCCTGTTCTTTTAATGTAACCATGTATTTTTTATAACTCTGTGCCCAGGACATACTTGAAAACGAGAGGTATCTCTCAATCCGATTGCCAATTCTTGGAGTCAGGAAGGAATTAATTTTTCCCCTTAATGGGGTTTTTTGTTTGCCTTCCTCTGGATCAATAAGTAAGTATAGATATAGGATAAAGTATCTGTTGTCTAAATTTAGCATAGGTTGAACTTGATGGACCTACGTCTTTTTTCAACCTCATCTACTATGTAACTATGTAATGTATTACTTCCTGGTAAAACATTTTTATAAATAAATAAATTACATATGGCAGAGGTTTTGTGCGTGTTGTCGAATTAGCCCCAGCCATGCCATAAACACAAATGCACAATGATAGGTTATATGCACAAAACACATGATTTAGGTTCAATGCAATAAAAATCTAAAAAATATATAAATGCATATCTGATTTTAGAAAATGTTGGCTATAGAAAAAAAGTTTGTGTGTCTGAAAACACGATCAAAGATTCCAAAGATCTCCCACAAATATATATGTTAACATTCAAAGTAATAGCTACTGAAATATATTCATTTAAAAGGATGATCACAATACCCCAATTAAACATCAACTCTGTAGTAAGTGTCGTAAAGGGCTTTTTTGGTGCAAAATTTGTGCAGAGAAACCTCATTTTTAATTGTGTCTGTGTGTGTGCCTGTGTACTAACCGGAAATGTCTCAATCTGCTCCATCAGCGGCAAAATGTTTTATGTTTATTAGCGAACAGAAACGGACTGCGCTACACAGCGTGGATGTTTATTATGTAAGTTAACAAAATGTATTATTTCCACAGTAGAGCTGTGTCATATAATACGCCGTGTATAATAATACATTCAGTAATCATTTATATTTACCAATACTTGCTACAGAAAAATATATACACATCATTCTGTTTCATTGTATGAATCAGTTATTTCAAACAACAAATTATACATCATATGCATGAAGCTTT
Organism: Ascaphus truei; assembly: GCF_040206685.1. Taxonomy (NCBI): domain Eukaryota; kingdom Metazoa; phylum Chordata; class Amphibia; order Anura; family Ascaphidae; genus Ascaphus; species Ascaphus truei. The sequence continues at coordinate 284,869,387 of NC_134486.1, read as the reverse complement.
CATACTGTACATATGATGCACAGTTTATGAAGATTTTATAACTTTTTAGCACTAAAACATTAATGCTCCAAAAAATGTTGTTGTTTACATGCTCCCCCTGGATTTTGAGATGCAAATTCTACATTTTGGGGACAAGTGAAAACAAACCCTACCAGTGGGTTTGAGCAGGGCGTCACAACGTTTATTTATTTATATCACTGTCTTTGCACATTTATTGTCACTATTTTTCACGAGTGCAAATTAATTGCTGTCTAATGTTTATAGCCACTTTATAGTTAGTGACCACTTTTAGTGTTTAGCGCCTTCTTTTGACATCATCACTTTGTCACAGTTGTTTACAAGCAGGCCACTTCTTTAGATGTCATTTAATTTACATGAGTCAAAGTTATATGTAAAGTAGCGTTGTCATGCGCACCAGTAATAATGAACAAACAGTAAGAACATAACACAGTTCAGTAGATCTCACTCATCTGGGTGGGTGCCAAGCAGCTACAGTATGAGCATTGCCAAGTGAGCAAGTCCAACCATGATGATGCAGTCATCCATACAAGTGTATCTAATCTACAATAGGCATATAACAAAGCATCAAATGACAGTATTAATGTACAGCAGTGCAATGACGTCAGGAATGATTAGGAATCATAAACAAACGCATACATCAAAAGAGTATCTATGCCATAGTTGTTTTGAAATGTACGTGATATTTTGAATTGAATCCAATCTTGTGACTACATCCAGTAACTAGTTGAGCTTAGTCAGACATTGCTTATTTTACAGCTACAGTCCCCTGTGGGACCTGAATGAACTAATAACAGTGACATGTTTCGTGGGGAAAACTAGATGGCTGATGCACAAAACATAAAAAAAGCAGCCAAGTATGTCTATTTGTGAATTATTTTTAAAGGTTGCCTTGGAAATGTTAGTAAACAATAGAAATTGAGATGTTTTGCTCAGACAAGTAAATAAAAATAACACACACACACACACACACACACACACACACACACACACACACACACACACACACACACACACACACACACACACACACACACACACACACACACACACACACACACACACACACACACACACAACACACCATTCCTAGTTCTCTACAAGGCTTCTGAAATGCCCAGAGAGAACCTCCTATTGTAAAGTTAGAACATTTCTGCTATTTCCTGCAAGGTACAGTATACAACATGTGACTCGCTTGCACTGTAGTTACCTAGCACAGTGACAAAGACTCACATGATCTAGATCTCACTGTGCCTGTAAAGAATAGTGTTACTCATTTGAGCACAACAAATAAAGTAGTCACAAGTTTAGCAGCCACAGTTAAGGTGAGGTAAGTCTGGGGAGGGGAGTGAGCAGATTTTCCTGTTCAGTACTACACATTTCCTAATGCTGCCGAAGAATTGGTAATAGAAGGAAAAACGTGTTTTACTCAATAATATATCTATCCATCTATCTAAATACAGTTAGGTCCGGAAATAATTGGACACAACACAATTTTCATAACTTTGGCTCTGTACGCCACCACAATGGATTTGAAATGAAACAACTGAGATGCAATAGAAGTGCAGACTTTCAGCTTTAATTCAAGGGGTTGAACAAAAATATCGTATGAAACGTTTAGTAATTGCAACCATTTTCATACACAGTCCCCTTATTTCAGGGGCTCAAATGTACAGTAATTGGACAAATTAACACAATCATAAATAAAATGTTCATTTTTAATACTTTGTCGAGAATCCTTTGCAGGCATGGACATCACCAAACGCTGGGTTTCCTCCTTTGTGATGCTTTGCCAGTCCTTTACTGCAACTGTCTTCAGTTGTTGTTTGTTTGTGGGTCTTTCTGCCTTAAGTTTTGTCTTCAGCAAGTGAAATACATGCTCGATCAGGTTGAGATCAGGCGATTAACTCGGCCATTGCAGAATATTCCACTTCTTCACGTTAAAAAACTCCTGGGTTGCTTTCGCAGTATGTTTTGGGTCATTGTCCAATCAACTTCGCTGAATTTGCTTGAATCTGAGCAGACAAAATATCCCTATTCACTTCAGAATTCCTCCAGCTGCTTCTGTCTTCTGTCACATCATCAATAAATACTAGTGACCCAGTGCCATTGAAAGCCATGCATGCCCATGCCATCACACTGCCTCCACCGTGTTTTACAGATGATGTGGATGCTTCGGATCATGAGCCGTTCCAAGCCTTCTCAATACTTTTTCTTCCCATCATTCTGGTACAGGCTGATTTTAGTTTCATCTGTCCAAAGAATGCTGTTCCAGAACTGGGCTGGCTTTTTTAGATATTGTTTGGCAAAGTCTAATCTGGCCTTTCTATTCTTGAGGCTTATGAATGGTTGCACCTTGTGGTGAACCCTCTGTATTTGCTCTCATGAAGTCTTCTCTTTATGGTAGACGTGGATAATGATTTGCCTACATCCTGGAGAGTGTTCTTCACTTGGCTGGATGTTGTGAAGGGGTTTTTCTTTACCATGGAAAGGATCCTACGATCATCTACCACTGTTATCTTCTGTGGACATCCAGGCCTTTTTGTGTTGCAGAGCTCACCAGAGCGTTCTTTTTTTCTCAGAATGTACCAAACTGTTGATTTGGCCACTCCTAATGTTCCTGCTATCTTTCTGATGGATTAAAAAAAATTTTTGCAGCCTAAGGCCACGCTTATAGTGCCGGCGACGTGACGGCGACTGAAAACAAATGCATTGTCGCCACCGCGTGCGCTTATAGTAAACGCGACGGCAACAAAGCAACGGGGCGATGTGACAACGCGATTTTTGGTAGACGGAATTATTTGATTTTTCAGGGGCTGTCGCCTCATGTGACATCCCTTGAACCAATCAGGAGTTTGGCCGCCCACAACGCCTCCGCAAAACAAAATACAACTTTCGCTTGCGGCGACGGGTGACGTCAAGCATCGCCGGTACTATAGGCGCGGCCTAAGGTTGCCCTGTTTCACTTGCATTGAGAGCTCCTTTGACCGCATGTTGTGGGTTCACAGCAACAGCTTCCGAATGCGAATGCCACATCTGAAATCAACTCCAGACCTTTTACCTGCTTAATTGATGATGAAATAATGAAGGAATAGCCCACACTTGTCCATGAAACAGCTTTTGAGTCAATTGTCCAATTACTTTTAGTCCCTTGAAAAAGGGGGGGCTACATATTAAAGAGATGTAATTCCTAAACCCTTCCTCCAATTTGGATGTGAATACCCTCAAATTAAAGCTGATAGACTGCACTTTAAGCCCATTATTTAACTGTAACTTGAATTTATTTTGGTAAACAGCCGAAATAACAAAACTTGTATCAGTGTCCAATTATTTCCGGACCTAACTGTATATGTAGCCCTTGTTCCCCCGTACCTGGTAAGGAACTACCAATGCTGTTATTACCTGTTGGCAACCAGGAGGCCTGAGCCTCCGCCACTGGGAGGCTGGGGTGATATCTGATCTGTCTCGGTGCAGCGCCTCCACCTGTAAGGGATCCCAATGTGGTGGGATAGGCCCCTTACAGGAACAATACCAATAACAACACACTCAGGTATGTAACAACAATCTTTACTGAATTTTTAATAAGCAGTACCGTGTACCACACAGTAGAATAGACCCAACCCAGTATCACCAATGAGTGTCCCCAAAGTACATAGGGTGCTTGGCAAAAATACCCTGATGTCCGTTTCCCCAATGTCAGGGCCCACCCAAAAGTGTAGGATACAGAGCTATCCTGTGAAGTGTTGGTGTACTTGTAGAGGTACCTGCTCGGAGCTCCAGCACCCAGGGTACTGCAGATTTACAAAGGGATCCGTCTGTTCCAACGTTGTCGTCGTCCACAATGGCATCTGTCTCCACGTGGGGTGAATTCCAGCATGGATAATATCACCATACAGAGTTTCTTACAACAAAGGTTGTCTGGTCCCAAACCACAGGCTGCAGTCACGGTGTAACATCTCACCGGTGCTGTACCTGACTATAAGCAGCTACTGGGGAAAGATCCCTAACTATGGGCTTTCCCTGTAGCAGCCACAACCTATTGTGACTCGGGGCCTAGCTGGGGCCTAAAGGGGAGGAGATCTGGCCTAGCCAGGGAAGCACTGCTCCCTGGACACTAACTGATCCGTTGATGTCCTTCTTCCGACTGGTGTGGTCTCCTGATCTCACCAAATGTATTTTCTTGCCTCTCCCGACAATCTATGGACTCTATTGGCCATAACAGCCATAACAGCCCAGGCATGCGCAGGGTGTTGCAAGATGGCCACCACAACTCTAGTACCTCTTAGCGCATGTGCAAGCTGTTACTACGAATGCGCAACATAGAACAAGATGGCGACGCCCTCGGTGAACACCGGCGACCCGCTCGCCTGCCCCCTGCAACGCAGCAATCTCCCGGCTCCACCCGCAATCCCCACCAAGGCCATCTCAGCAGCTGTTCCCCTCACGCAGCCTGGAGGTAAGAGGGGGACCTGCCAATGTGATTGGGAATATGTCCTTTTTCTGTTCTTTTTTTTTTTTTTTTTTACTACATCTGTATAATTACACATGACATTGGGCCATATTTACTGACCAGCGAGAAGCCATACAGAACCTTATGGCCTATTAAAGTAATGGGCTTTAAGTGTTTAAAGGCTTAACATCACTTACTACTACATAAGTCTCATTGTATTAGGCTTGAAACCATCTTGCTTGGCTTAAAACCACGTAAATAGCAAACGTTGGCTGAAAAAGCAGATTCACTGCAGGAAACTTGGCAGTGAAAGCAGCTCCAGTGATATATTTATTTTTCTAGGAAATAGGGTTTTAATAAAGGGCAGTGTGCCCCTACACAATATATCTTAACTACACTACAACCTGAAAACTCTGAAGCCTTGAAACTCGATATCAAAGAACTAGCAATACAAGAGATATGTGTGTGTGTGTGTGTGTGTGTGTGTGTGTGTGTGTGTGTGTGTGTGTGTGTGTGTGTGTGTGTGTGTGTGTGTGTGTGTGTGTGTGTGTATGCATATATATATATGCCTCACACTGATGATACCCATCAAGGTTGAAACATGTCTGTGAGTGGGTTAACTGACTTTGCATCTCCCAAGTCCTTGCTTAAAAGCTGTGTTTAAAGCAGCATGCATTGACTAAGGGTTGCTCATGTAATGTGAGCATGAGATAAAAAGTGGCACTGTGTGCTCATTTGCATGTCATTTCCCAGAATCCCTTGCTGCAGTGGAAGTGCTGTTTGCTGGGTGATAATGGTGAAAGACAGGGTTGCAGACCTGCCTAAGACATTCAAATGAATATACAGGAATATTTACAGTTGCTATATATATACTGTATATATTGCTCTTGTATTGCTAGTTCTTTGATATCGAGTTTCAAGGCTTCAGAGTTAATTACCCTTCTGTGTTGCTGTTATATGCAATGTAATCTTCCTCTGGTATCGATTTACATTTAGACATACAGTACAGCAGTGATTTTCAACTCCGCGAGTACCCCTCGGGTTTTCCGCGGCCGCCAGTGTGGGAGAGTTGGGACAACTGACCCATGCTGACCCAGGCCCAGCAGCGCAGCAGCACCCCACAAAGCAGTGACCCGACGACTCCCGAGCTAAGCAGTGTCTGTGGGAGTGTCTGTGGGAGTGTCTGTGAGAGTGTCTGTGAGAGTGTCTGTGAGAGTGTCTGTGAGAGTGTCTGTGAGAGTGTCTGTGAGAGTGTCCGTGAGAGTGTCCGTGAGTCAGAGTGTCTGTGTCTGTGAGTCCGAGAGTCAGAAAGGTGGAGAGTGGGAGGGGTGAGAGAGACAGGTGCAACAGGAGGTGGGGAGAGACAGGGCAAAAAGGGGGAGAGACGGGGCAGCAGGGCAACCAGGAGGCGAGAGTTCGGGGCGAGGGTTGGGGTTCCCCAGAATCTCAAAATCAAATTCTGGGGTTCCCTAACAAAAAAAAGGTTTCAAACCACTGCAGTACAGTCTTAGCAAGCTCAAAACCCAAACCCACTGCATTGGATATGTATTTGTATCAATTGGAGTGCTATTGGAATAGTGACCTAATGTAACTGTCCATGAAATGTCTGTGAATTGACTGTATAACCTCTGTTGATTTAATGTAGCCATGTTTTGTCATCATAACTCTGTGCCCAGGATTAATTGAAAATGAGAGGTAACTCTCGATGTATTACTTCCTGTTAAAACTTTTTAGAAAATAAAAAATGAATAAAAGACAACAAAAGACAGGAAATACATAAGACAGTACAGCCCTTGCTATCCAACGAATGGCAGATCCAACGCTTTACAATGCAATCCTATGGGCCGTTTTTCGACACCGGAATGCGTTATCCGACGCCTGAATGCGTTATCCAACGCTCACCGCCACTGATTAACATGGGACTCATTTACAACGGTTTCACTATCCAACGCTACTTCCAGAACGGATTCCGTTGGATAACCGAGGACTGCCTGTATAATATTCTTAGTGTAGGACCTGCTGAAATTGGTTTACCTTGACGTGGTCGCAGGCGTAAAATGTTTTGGCAAAAGTATTGAACTAAGTGACGCATATTTATGAATAAAGAATATATATATAAATTATTTTGTACATTACTATGTATTTTCACATATTGTATTTAGCATTGGGGCTATCTTGTCTTCCTCCGGTAGCAAGAGGAGAAAATATAATAAAATAGTGCTATTACGTGTGGCACACCTGTAAGCATATGACTTGTATATGAGACAAGGGTTAATACACAACTATCTAGCTGACCTTCATTTCACCATTAGCAAAGGTCCCTCAAATAAATAATAGTTCCCCTCAATCCATCCCAATATACCATTTGTCACGAACGGCACACCTTTGGGCATGGGACTTATATATGTGACATGGGATAATACACACAGCAAACTAGCTGACCACTTTTCATCTTCCGCCGCAATGGTCCCTAAAATGAATAATATATACCCTCAATACGTCACAATATATCTTTAATCCGCTGCTGCCCCCACCAAAGATTTAGAAGATGAACGTAAAGAGCTTTTGGTCTCTGTTTGTTATGAAAACTATGCACTTAACACACAAGATTCTGTTGTATCAAAATGTGTCCGAAAATGTAGATTACGGTCTACAAAGTGTGCAACAGCTCAATCAGAGCCCAAAGTAATTACTTATTAAAGTTTAGATTTAATATACAAAAGTAGAGTGCTTAGGTTACCGAAAAAGATTGTTACACTTTAACCTCTCGTGTGCCAGATTTATTAAAATACTGAATAACTCGTGGTATTATCATGACAACTGCTAATAGTAAACTAAGACCTAAAAAGATGTGGAAAGTGACATTAGTTATTAAGTATTAGGTCTTTCCCTGGAACAGGGATTACATTGAATATTAGTGCATCCACATTGTTTTTTTTTTTTAATCATATTTGAATCCTTTATTAAATACAGGCAGTCCTCGTTTTACAACGCTTCGCTTTACAACGAATGGCTTATCCAATGCTATGCAATGCATAACTATGTTCATTTTTACAACGCCAAAATGGCTTATCCAAAGCTTTTACGACGCTTTGCAACGTTGTGTATGTGTGTATATATATACACATTCACATAAACATTGTTGCAAAGCGTCGTAAGAGCGTATATATATATATATAATATTATACTACATAATATTATATTATACTATCTAATATATTATTTATTTTGTTATATTATATATATAATACAGTATATACACTATAAAATTTATGTGTGTGCTGCATATCTTATTGTCTGCATAAAATATTTGGTGTATTTTAGTGTTAAAAATGCCTTCAGGAACGGAACCTTTCATTTAAACAGTGTTCCTATGGGAAAACGTGTTTCGCTTTACAACGTTTCGCTTTACAACGCCATTTTGAGTAACGCATTGTGTCGGATAACCGAGGACTTCCTGTACACTAATCGCACTATTAAGGGTCTTTGTTTGCGCTCTTGTTTTTCTGCAGTTTGACGAATTATACGCTTGCTTGGGAGCTTCCCATACAGAGCTGCATAAAGACCACGTACCGTGGAGGGACTATTCACAACAAAATACCCACCACTGACTGCTCCTAAAGAATATGGAATTGTTTCCTTTGTGTGATATAATATACACTTGATTAGTACACTATCCGTATACATTGATTATTTTGTTAGATATTTAGAATCTGACATTTTTCGACATTTAGAATTTCACTTTTATTATCGCTGTTGAATTATTTCCCTTCTTTTTACCCCTCTCAGAGCGCTCCTCTTTATTTTATGTTATTAGTAATTATTTGACTTGATCGATTTCCATTGGTCCGCCCTATTCATGCACTTGTCAAATAACATAAATGACATTTCTATCGAATGTGAACCCACCTAGTTTATGTGACAGTGATGTTTCTAATGAAGGAATCTCGGGTCTTTGCTGCAAGATGGTCTATTTACTAAAATCTCTCTTCTGCAAAACAGGGTGTAAGCGAAAGGAATCCCTGTAAGAGCCAATCGAGTTTTCCTTTGCTAAACCTGTCACAATTCTTGTGCATTGCTTTTTGGACCAGTTTACCCATAAGTGTAAAATATATGTGACCCTGAGACATGTGCTTTACCTCTCTGTACTTCATGCACTAACCCTGAGATTGCACATCAGGGCACAGGTAATTGTCTCTGGTCATTTTGTACTTACTTTTCAGAGAAAGAGACATGCTAGTACTAGTGGTCGTGCTCTGAAGCTGAAGGTCGGCAGGCTCAGGGGAAATGTGAGGAAGTGCTTCTTCCCCGAAAGAGTGGAATAGTCTCCAAACAGATGTACTAATGGCTGATACAGTAAGGGAAATCAAACATGCCTTGGATAGACATAAGGCTTTTCTAAAACCGAAATATAGCCAAGAGTGAAATAGATTCTATGGCAGGGGTCGGCAACCTGCGGCTCGCGACCAGTATGCATGCGGCTCTTTCTGCACCTACATGCGGCTCTTTCTGCACCTACATGCGGCTCTTTCTGCACCTACATGCGGCTCTTTCCGCACCTACATGCGGCTCTTTCTGCACCTACATTCGGCTCTTTCTGCACCTACATGCGGCTCTTTCCGCACCTACATGCGGCTCTTTCCGCACCTACATGCGGCTCTTTCCGCACCTACATGCGGCTCTTTCCGCACCTACATGCGGCTCTTTCTGCACCTACATGCGGCTCTTTCTGCACCTACATGCGGCTCTTTCTGCACCTACATGCGGCTCTTTCCGCACCTATATGCGTCTCTCCTCCGCTCCCCAGCTGCTGCGCCTCTCACAGTGCTGGCGGGGTGTGTGGGGGGAGTGGGCCGGCGCTGGTCGGGCCTCTTGTTGCCGCCCGGCGTCCCCCCTGCTGATGGCATGTCTCATGCACTGTACCACGCCGGGCCTCATGCCGGTGCACGCCGGAAGTGCATGTCGCAACTTTCAGCGCACACCGATGTCGAGAGAGGCAGGCAAGCAGCTGGGGAGATGCTGGGTCCAGCGGCAACAAGAGGCCCGGCCAGCGCCGGGGTTTTAAAAGAGCGGGGTAAGACGGGAGTGGTGATATGAATGGCTCATCCTTTGTTGGAAGTCTCAGGGTCTTAACCAAATCAGAAAGTTTGTCTCCTCCAAGGTACTTTAACTCTTCCCTTTGAATACTTCCAGGAACACTGCAAATTTAAGTGGCAGGATTTTTTTCCAGAAATGTACCTCCCTTTGAAAATATTTGTTAAGCCGCCCGTCATTCAAAGGGATTGATCTCATCTATATACCCACTCCTTTTATGTGACACTTCAAATATTAAACACGTACATGTCTGCCTGGGAGAGAGACTTTGGGGAGGTTATAGATGATTAAGATTGGTCTGACATTTTTGAGATTATTGAAAAGACCTCAATTTGTACTACCATTAAGGGAAATTACTTTAAACTTTTACACAGATGTCACCTAACCCTATTACGTCTGCATACGTATCAACCCTACTTTGTGCTGGAGGGGGTGCGGCCACCGCCTCCCCCTCCCCCACAGGACAGACAGTGACAGAGGCAGCAACTGGGGAGTGACCCCCAGGGGGTCTCATATCAAAGAGAGCCCTGAATTGAAGAGGTATCAAGATTGATAACACCTTGATCAAACTCCTCTGTGGGTGTTGCTATCGTAATGTTCATTGTAGTGGTTTGTAGCCTTCAATTTTTTTTATTTTGATGACTTAAAAATTCCATTGGCTTCAAATACTGAATAACTGTGACACCGTATTGATGGTAAGTTATTTCAGATCAGAAATATCAGAAGTTGCTGCACACACTGGCATGAGAGTTGGGGAGATTCCCGGCGGCAGCAAGAGGCCTAACCACTGCCGGCCGGACTCCCCGCAGCGATGGGCAGGACAGTGAGGGAGAGAGGCAGCAGTTGGGGAGCAGCAACCTGCGGATGGAGGAGAGCCGCACGTACATGTGAAAAGCGCCGCATGCGGTTGCCGACCCCTGGACTAGTTATTAGAAGGAAACAAATTCATTTTTCTGGGTTCTTATTTATTGCTCACATTTTGAAGAGGGGGCCAGGGACTTTGAAAGAATTAAATGCACAGTTACAGGGCCCCCACTTAGAATACACAATAATACCCCCCAATACACACAGCAATACCCCCCCACAATACACTCACACAACAATATCCCCCACAATACACACAATGTAATGTCTCCCCCCACGATACACACATTAACACCCACCACAATATGCCCCCTCCCACAACACACAATATAATGCAGCCAAAATACATGCAATAATATCCCTCCTCCACAATACACCTAATAATACATCCCACAATACAAACAATAATTCCTCCCCTCACACACAATACACACAATAATTCCTCCCCCCACACACAATAATTCCTCCCCCCACACACAATAATTCCTCCCCCCACACACAATACACACAATAATTCCTCCAACTGTATGTTGTTAATTAAAACTGTTCCTTTAAGGGATTATAATTCAGAAAAACATACAGAAATGAGCACGGCTATAATCATTATGGGAATATTGTGAAAGCGGTCTGACTATGCATATATTTACACAAGTAAAGTCCTGTGCTGCATAAGCTGCCAGCTTTCGGTTCTCTGGTGATTTTGAACATACATTCTGTAAGAATGACTGTACTTTTCAGAAGCTCTTAAGGTTCACTCTTAAAATTGACTGTAGCATTAAATCAAAAAGACGCTTACCTAATTTATAGAGCACTGTTCAGTATTGTATTTATTCTCTTTAATTTACAGGTGTAGCCCTATTTTCCCCGTAACGAAAAAAGACGGTGTGAAACAGTGCTAAAAACAATAAAAAGTGTGCTTATTAAAATAAAAAGTGCAAAAATAAACAACTGGCAGCCTGGTAAAAACTGACCGTACAGTCAGTCAAAGAACATGGAAAAAAAGAGAGATGACCGGCGCCAAAAATAATGATTAAATGTCAATAAAATCCAAACCATACAGTGGGAAGTCCAATTAAAGTCCTTAGATGAACAGTAGAGATAAACTGGTGACTCTCATCATAGACCGTGCAATATGTAAAAGAGAGAGAAAAAGAAACAGATTATGGTGCAGTATGCCAAATGCTGTTGACATAAAAACAGGATCAACTAACAACACATAACAGACAAGACAGACAAACACAACCACACTAGCAAGGCTAAAAGATAATATAAAGCTATTTATTAACACAACTAATGCTGGGTTCCGGAGGATAACTCATAGACATCAAAATCCAGAGGGGTAAAAATGAAACCCTACTACCCTGGATGGGTAAAAGCAGTTCAGACTGAAATCGCACTGATGCTCTCCAAAGATGATGACCAGAGCTCTCTCACAGGCGTCCCCACGTAATAGGGGTGGAAGGTGAGTCACACGAACTGCAGGTCTTCCGGGCAGATATGACATCCCTTGAAGAAGTGCGCGCATGCGCACGAAACGCGTTGGGTAGTTTTCGTATGTTTTAGAGCTAATAATTGGTTCGCGGAGGACACTGCGTAGCAGATTGTGAAGCCGTGGGGGAAGAGGAGTGAGAGAGGAACACTCGCATTGGGAGCATCGTATCGCATCAGAAGCATCGCGGGGCATGATGTCATATCCGCCCGGAAGTCCTGCAGTTCGTGTGACTCTCCTTCCACCCCTATCACGTGGGGACGCCTGTGAGAGAGCTCCGGTCGCCATCTTTGGAGAGCATCAGTGCGATTTCAGTCTGAACTGCTTTTACCCATCCAGGGTCTTGTGAGTAGGGTTTCATTTTTACCCCTCTGGATTTTGATGTCTATGAGTTATCCTCCGGAACCCAGCATTAGTTGTGTTAATAAATAGCTTTATATTATCTTTTAGTCTTGCTAGTGTGGTTGTGTTTGTCTGTCTTGTCTGTTATGTGTTGTTAGTTGATCCTGTTTTTATGTCAACAGCATTTGGCATACTGCACAATAATCTGTTTCTTTTTTTCTCTCTTTTACATATTGCACGGTCTATGATGAGAGTCGTAAGTTTATCTCTACTGTTCATCTAAGGACTTTAATTGGACTTCCCACTGTATGGTTTGGATTTGATTGACATTTAATCATTATTTTTGGCGCCGGTCATCTCTCTTTTTTTCCCATTTTCCCCGTGCCTAAGGGAAACTATGTGTGGTGCGTTACCTGAGTGGCTCACAGGAGGCCTGATCCTCCACTGCAGGGACACTGGGCTGATTACATTTGATCTGATGACAGTGCCTCCACCTGGGAGGGATCCAAGTGCAATTGGGTAACCCCTTCCCAGGAACACCCAGTAAAGAATAATTATACACACAGTGATAACTGTATCTTTACTGGTAACACATAACTAATAACACAAACCATACAGGCCTCGCACGGCCATACCCCAAACAGTGCCCCACTGTCCAACCACCACCTTATCCACACCCTGGTGAGTTTCCCCCAAAGTTCTGAGGTGCCCTGGGCACCTAACCACCGAGTGTCCACAGAGCCAAGCCCACCCCAAAATGTGTGGAGTAGTGCTACCCACAGAATGTGTGGCTGTTGGTGCACTTGTAAAGGGTGATACATGCCGGGATGCTCCAGCACCTGGGTACCGCCAGCTGATGAAAGGATCCATCTGATCCAACGAAGAACGTGGGGTGAACTTCCGTTGGAGTGTCTCACCTTTAAGAGTCTCTCAGTATAGATGGTGGTCTGGTCTCAGACCACAGGCCGCAAGTCACCGCACGGCGTCTTCACTGTGTCCCTGACACTACACAGTAATGGGGAAGCGTCCCTATTTAGGGGCCTTCACTGAAGCAACCACAATTTTTGGTGAGTTGTGGACTAGCTGGGACCTGAGGGGGACTCTAAACCTAATCTCAGGGCCACTGGCACCTGAGACACTACATTATCCTTCTCTGTCCTGCTCCCGACTGGCGTGGTCCCTATGAAGTGCGCCAATTGTATCTATCTTCACGGCGGGGATACTACAGCCCTATTGGCTGTGTTCCGTTACCTGAAGTTCAGCCCCAGAGGCTGCTGCGAATTGTAATTCCACCTTGCTGAGCCTGTGTAATGGCCACTGCACATCCGCGAGTCTCACACTGCGGATGCGCAACTTCCAAAATGGCAGCCCCCGCTAGCCAGGTGCGCCGCGGAGCTCCGGCGACCCGATAACCACTACGGATCCCCATTGCAGTGATCGCTCATCCATGCCGGACCTGCCTTTCACTCCGTCGGCACCCGGCACTCATAGCAGCCAGCCGTAGCCTCCCCCTGGTCCACTCCAGCATCAGAGGTAAGGGAGGGACAGGGGGACCTGGCTACATTCTCCCCCTGGTGGAGAATCCAATGACCCTGCTTGAGAACGACATAACCATAACACACAAAGTTATAAGATAAAAATGCAGTATTTACTACAACTTAACGCAGGCATACTCTACACGAGATTAAACAACTCGGTAAACATAATGATAATGGAAGCCAGCTTGCTCCGAGCCAGCTGCTGAGACTCGTAGTGGGGTGCCCCTAACGAATCATAGGCCACCCTAGTGTGAGGGCGCCTTACTCGCTGACTTCTGTCAAGTTCTTCCTCTGCCTCTCCCTCTGGGGAGTAGTGGTCATGAGCTTGAGGCTCTGACTCTGTCATAGAGGGTGCCACAGTCTCTGTAAAGTCTCTTGGGGGAATGAAACATGGACTTTTTGGATCCAGAGGGGGATTGGTTAGAGCCCTTTAGATGGGTACATGCGGCCTGGGCCCATTACCCCATGCTCCTTCGGGAAGTGCCCCTTGATCTCTGTTCGAACTAGAAAAGGGTCCTTCCATAGGATCCTCATTTGTTTCCGTCACGGACTCTGAGTTCTCGTCGGACCCCTCTTGCTCACTGGCCAATGGTACTGTCTCTATTTTGAGATCATCGTCTCCTTCTTGCGGAATGGGTAGCAGATGGTTATGTTGCCAGACCTTTACACTGCCATCCGCATCTCGTATGCGGTAGACAGGGAGGCCCGGCATCTGGGATTCAACTTCAAAGACTCTGTCGCGCCTATGGTCGGCCAGGTTGTGTTTGCCAGGATCCATAGATTGCGCAGGAGAACAGCGTCTCCAGGCCGAAGCTCCCGATGGTGGACCTTTTGGTCATACCGTCGCTTGTTACAGGCATTCAGATGGGCTGAGGCCTTTTCTGCAAGCTGATAGTTGGGCTGAGGCCTTTTCCGCAAGTTGCAGGCTGTCTTGGAGCCGTTGCATGTATTGGTAGTGCGTCCTGCTGAATACCCCATCGGTAGATACCCTCAGACGGATGTCCACAGGCAGTCGTGCCTCTCGTCCGAACATCATAAAATATGGAGTGAATCTGGTGAATTCATGTCTGGTGCAGTTGTAAGTGTGCACCATCGCTTCAACATGCTTGCTCCACTCTGCCTTCTGAGAGCCGTTTAAGGTGCTGAGTATGTCGAGTAAGGTTTGGTTGAACCTTTCCGGTAGAGCATCTACCTCTGGATGGTATGGCGTTGTTCTGGACTTTTTAATATCCAGCAGCTTTAGCAACTCTCGGATAAGCTTGCTTTCAAAGTCTCGCCCTTGATCCGAGTGTATACGATTCGGTAGCACGTAGTGTACGAAATACCACTCCCATAGAACCTTGGTCACAGTGAGGGTCTTCTGTTCTTTGGTGGGGAAGGCTTGGGCGTAGCAGGTGTAGTTGTCCGTGATCACGAGCACATTCCCAACACCCCTTGAGTCTAGCTCAATACACAGGAAGTCCATGCAGATGAGCTGCTCGGGTAGGCAGTGTTTTCCACTTGATACACCATAAGCATGAGCAGCAATGGTGTTCTACCGATTCACTCATCTTGGGCCAGAAGAACAGGTCTCAAATTAAGATGAAGGTCTTGTCCACTCCCAGATGTCCATGGTCATCATGTAGGGATTGTAGGGCCATATACTGTAGGTTTCTGGGTAGAACCAGCTGCCTTCTATCTGGGTGGATGTGGTAAGGAACCACCCGATACAGTAGATCCTTATCAATCTGGAACTTATCCCATTCTCACATTATAATGGCAACCGTGTCGGTGGGAGCATGCTTCAATGAGGGTTTGTCTTGTTGGATGGCCTGGCATATAGCTCTAGCCACTGGATCCCATATCTGGCACATCACCAATTCTTTCCAGGCGATGATAGTATCTTGGGTGATATTGATGCCTTCTGGGTGGAAGTAGGTGGCAGGGAGTGCCTTGGATTGGCATCTCAGTGAGTCTGCAACTCTCAGCTCAGAGAACGCCACTTTGTCCTCCACTACGGCGGCAGTCGAGCACATGGCCCAAATCCCAGGTCTAGGGATTTCTTCCCAGAGGCCACCATGCAGTGTTGTACTCAGCCCAGGTCTCCTGGACAGAGCTTTGCCTCCAATGTTTAAAGGTCCCGGTTTATACTTCAAGGTGAACCAATAATTGGAGAGGGCCACCTGTGGCCGGTGGCGTCCAGTTTGGAGGATGTCAAGATATAAGTCAATAGGTTGTTGTCTGTTCGTACTTTGAAGGAAACTCCATACAAGTAGTCGTGGAGTTTGTAAACTACCGTCAACTACCGCCCACTTGAGGGCGAGAAATTCCAGCTTGTGGACGGGGTCATTTTGCTTGCTGGGGGTCAAATTACGACTCACATACGTCACTGGGCGAAGACCGGCAGGGTACTTCTGGTGCAGCACAGCTCCCAATCCATTAAAGCTTGCACCCACATGTAGGATATACGGCTGCTCAGGGTCGGCGTAAGCCAAGACGGGTGCCGGTGAACGCCTTTTCGCAGGCTTACATCCATTTGTCTCCAAAGGGTAGCCGCACGGATTTGGCCTTCTGTCGAGAATCCTCTGGGTATATTTTCAGAAGATTGTTGAGGACCTTGGCTTTGCTGGAATAGCCTTCTACGAAGCGGTGGTAGTACCCGCAGAACCCCAGGAAGGAGCGCAGCTCCATTACGTTGTCTGGTCTCGGACAGTTTACCAAAGCTTCGACTTTAGCGGGGACGGTGATCAAGATTCTATGACCCACGTAGGTGACTGACGTGCAGCAGAACCGGCATTTGTCCAGGTACAACTTTAGGCCTTCTTTGACCAATCTAACATCTTTCAGAAGGGTTCCTCGTGCTCTTCAAGAGTTCTTCTGAACACGATGATGTCATCAAGGTAGACGAGGCACTCACAGGGGTTCATATCCCCAATGGTCTTCTCCATCAGCCTCTGAAATGTCGCCGGAGCACCACAAATGCCTTGGGGCATGTGGGTAATCTGGTAGAACCCTAGAGGTGTCTTCCTCGTGCGTACTCTCTAGGGAGAAGTATTGGTCGGCCTCATCAGTACAGACATGGCTGCCCTTTGTCTCCTGATATTTTTGCGCTCTGTATCAACTCTCTCTCTCCATAGATAGCAAGTAGGACCCAAACATTTCAGGCATCACCATCAAACAAGAGTATAAGGCTAGTTTGTTTTCTGACAATATTCTTCTTATGATTACAAAGCCCCTTACAACCCTTCCGAATTTGTACAGTCTGTGTGCTCATTTGCATGTAATTTCCCAGAATCCTTGTTGCTATGGAAGCACTGTATGCTAGGAGATAATGGGGAAAAGCAGGGTTGCAGACCTGTCTGAGACATGCGTATGTGCTCACAAGTAATTTTTTCATTTTCTACAGTCTGTTACAAAGATTCACTAAATTCTCCAGCTTCAAAGCTAACAGTTCAAAGTATTCCTAAAAAAACTCGCCCAGCAAAGGCCAAATGTAACTCTGTGATTCCTCCTGCTTTAAGAATTGGGGATGGCAATAAATGTAAATATAAGTTCATGAGTAACCACTGTTAGATCACAAAATATCCCAACCAGGGGAAGGTGAATCTGAGTATCAATGGTGGAGCACTCATTGAAATTAAGTTACATTTAAATGGAAATTGTGTTAAGTCTTCTAGGATTTACAAAAGCAATTTAAGATACCCAACTAAAAAATTGTCCACTACAATCAATTAAGACACTTTATACATTCATATCACTCAAATAGTACTAAAGAAACATATTTCACATTCTTTTGCAGGGCTTTGCCTCTTGGCAAAAATCTAATAACCCTCTTGTACCAACAAGTTTTGGGCTCTGTTTCAGATGATACGTTTAACTATACCAAGCAGTAGGAACACAACTTACACAAGACCCTGTATATGGAATCATGGCATGTCATTTTGGAAAACACTTCCAAAATCTCTACAAAGACTTTGCTAAAATGTTATAAAATGTTGTACTGTTGGTACTTGACTTCACAAAGAATACACTTTTTCCATCAGCAAAGTTCTCAGCTATGTTTCCGTGACTGCGGCCAGGACGGTTCCTTTATTCATATCTGGTGGGAATGTCCAGAGATCGCACTTCTCTGGAAACAGGTTATCTTTCTAATAATGAAATGATCAATATCTCTTTGGTATCTGATCCTTTGGTGGCCCTACTTAACAGACCTTTAATGAATACACCCAAGAATGATTCCTCACGTCTTCTCAGCCATAAAGTGTTGCACAGAAGCTACAGTACATTGAAACAAAGAGCTCCCAGCCTGCAGGCTATAAAAAAACAAGCTCTGGCAAATTCTTTGTTATGAAAAAAATCACCAGTTTTCTCAACAATTTCCTCAATATGATCTGGGAACCTAGGATTAGAAAAGGTGATGTGGGCCTAAGTATTAATGTTTTTAAGATCTTATAATCTCTACTTTGAGTTTGTGAACCCCCTTCCCCCCTTAATTTTAACTAGTGCAAATCATGAAACCCAGCCATTTGGTTTTGTTTAAAGAAACTTGCATTCAACATTAGAGATACTGTACATACTCTGTGCTGGGTGGGCTACAGAACCTACCCAATTGGCATGTTTGCTTTGACATTGTATTTGCAACTTGAATCTGTCTTGTCTGTGAAAAAAACAAACAAAATAAAACCTCACTCAGTTAAAAAATTAAAATAAACAATATTGATGTTTTTTCAAGGTATATAAAAAGACCCTTGTGGGTCAGTACATTGTTGTTTTTTTTATATGATGTCCTGAATAAATATCTGTATTTTTTCAATGATTGCCTTCACTTCACTGCACATGGCCTCAGCAAGATTGGGTAGTCTTGCTTCCCTCTGTTTGATGCTTCTACAAGATCCTTAGTATTATAATATTTTCCTATTTTTTTTTGCAATGACAAAGGGATATAAATTACTGTATAAAGACACTATCAACACCTTGCTAAGTTTGACTGCGTAGGCATTAAAACTATTTTTGAAATATGACATTTCATCCTCCCTGGATGTGTCTCCCCTGATATTATTTTACCCCCAAAATGTGGTATTGATATATATGTACTTTGTTCTGACTTTCAATAACATTTAAGTTACAAAAAAAAGTTTTTAAAAAAAACCTGTATATGCGATCACAGATACTAAATTACCAAGTGTCTTAGTTTAAATCATTGATTTTAATCAATTCTTTTTTTTTTTTTTTTCATATACTGTAATTTAAAACACATTCCCTGTTTTCTATGACTGGAGCAACCCAGAAATGCAATCAGTGCGTGTAGACACTAATCAGTGACGAGTAGTGATAAAGAATGTATTAGTCTTGCCTGGCCCACTAACAATGGCATGACCAATAGTCATCTTGGTTTTCTTGTGTACAAACAGAAATGTTCTGAACTGATGCGCTCCTGACAATAAGAAATCTGCACATACAGATGTAGCAAGTCTTGCAGACCCCCGTGTCACGGGCGATATAACTAAGGCCTGGGACATAGTAAATACTTTTGTGCTGCTGCTCGCTGTTGCTTGCTGCCGCTCGCTCTACCAGGAGCTTTTTGCTGTCCTGGCAGAGGAGACAGCAAGCGCGCTTGGGAGGCGGGTATCACTGTGTGTGTGTGTCACTTGGTAGCTCTCAGTGTGTGTGTGTCACACCTCTGTGCTGCCTCTACTCTGATCTGGTGGCTCTGCTATCTCACCGACACAGTAGGGAAAAAAAGGCTGCAGCCCTATTGGATGGGAGCGGTCACGTGACCGCTCCACCTCTCCCCCAAGCGGCAAAATTTCAAACTCTCCTGTCTCTTCTGATTTTCTCAGCCTCCGCACGCATCAGCACGCATGCGGAGGGAGAAACTATAGCCGCGCTGATTACAGATGCAGGGGCTTTGTGCATCTGTTCAGCGCGGCTCAGCCCGCCTCAGCGACACTGATTTCACTATGTCCTGGGCCTAACAGAGGCGCTGCTGAGCACGGTGTCTGCTGCGATCACGCAGTGAGGTTCCATGCTTCTGGATCGCACCCCCTCCACAGCGTTATTCCATCTGGGCCATGTTTGTCGCGGTTGCTGGATCGCGAACAGCCTGGGCAAGACAAACGTGAATCTGCCTGCAACTGTAAAACACTGACAAAAATACAAAAGTCTGATACCCGTTTTAAGCAATGAGATATTTGGTTTTCTTTTTGTTAATAGTGGGTTTTATCCACCCTTCACAGTGAGAGATAGATAAGAGGAGGTTTGATTGGCTTATTTGAGATCATGTAAGATAGGTGAAAATATATTTTTATTGGACAGACCAACTCCTTTCATTAATTAATAATGCCATTTTTTTCAGCTATTTGAACAACATCTTTTTTTGTCTCCTACCCCCATTTGCTAAAACACTGCAGATTTCCACACAAAAAAAATACACGTATTTTTGGAACGACATACTATGTGTTAGTCATCTTTTGTGTTCTGGATGTGTTTGTACCACAGCTCATGAAAAACGTGCTAAAAGTGCCTTGACAAAGCACTACGGTGCGAAGCACGTAGGTGGGGGGGGGGGGGGGGGTATGCCTATGTTTTTTAACATGGGAACGCACTAATCTGTACTCATTTTTTCAACATTTTTTTCACTTGTTGTGCTCTGTTTTGTTTTTTGTTTTTGATATTTTTTTCTCTCCCGCTCTTACAAGTTATTGTTGCTTGATGATAATCCATTTTTTTCCAGGACCACCGCAGTTACTAGAAATTGGTTGCGATGCAATAATTTAGCTATTTACTTCCTGTTACATAAAGGAATGACGCAGCCCTGACCTTCAAGAAATGGAAATTGCCAGGAAGGTACAGTATCCCTTCTTCTGACAATGATTCATCACTAGACTGTACAATATCAGATAGAATGTATCTGGACTGCAGGCCGCTGTGTTATTAGTGAGGTCATGTGGTTATCTTTGCTTGTTACTTTAGCAATGAATTATGCATCATGCTTTTATAGTTTGCTAACAGATGGTAAAGTCGGGTAATAACAGTGAGTCTGTGTAAACAAAGGGCAGGTGATGTGTAAACAATGGACACAATCTTTTCTATGGCAATGATTGATAACTTTTCAGAGCTGTAATCTCTCAATATTCGCATCTACACAAAGAACGTCACTGCTAACGCTTAAAAATGTGTAAGATGTTACACCGGCATAGGCGGTCACAAGAGAATGAATATGTATCGAGGTAAGAAATGCAAGGCAGAAATTGACACCCAAATTCATTAGCATACACCCAGTATTCAGTAAAAGTGCTGAACAAATGTAACAGTATGAAGAGTGAAAAGCAGCAAAGTTGGCCTAGGATACAAATGATTGCTTAGGAATACAAGAAGCTCAGTGACACTTTATTCATTCTGTTCATTGCTAGGTAATTCAAGTTGTTCCATTAAAACCACTCTAATTTACATCTTTGGACCATGCCAGCAATAAAATATAATGAGTGGGCTGTCAGTGTGAGTGTTGAGTGTCAAGGTGGGGGCTGTGATAATTTAAGAATGAGCCCTAAACAAGACAAGAACGTAAAAAAAAACACATTTTACTGTAAAGAGGCAATTCAAGCGACACTTTAAAAAAAGAAATCTTTATTTTGTTTTAATATATGCCGCATTTAATTACCTTTATTGAAAACTAATTACCTAAGCTGCCAATCGATTCGTTCTCCCTTGATCGATCGGCAACATCCTGTTTCCCAGGGTTCACTTAATGGCTGCCTTTCAGTTTCAAATCAATCTTTCATTCAGTGTAACTCAGCAGCTACAATGTATTCTTATATTACTAAGGTAACATTATCTGTTGTTACAGTTTGCAGCTCACACTGCTGGGAATATTGGCAACAAATGATCACAAACAGGAAAGTGTTACAAAGATCTTGCACTGCTGGGGAGGAGTGTTAAAACCTGCTCTAGAAATCAAAGAATGCTCAGTATATTAAAACTCATTCAAAATGGCATTAAGAGTTCAATAATAATAATTTAAAAAAAAATGTCATTATCAAATACCACAGAACTGATTTATTTAAAAAAAAAAAACACACACAAATGTACTGTAGGATAATGCATTGATTGCTCCTTTAACACTCACTATGGGGCTTATGCAGAGAGAAAGGTACCTCTCTGCATATGGGGCTTATGCAGAGAGGTACCTTACAAAAAGGCTGAAATTCGCCGCAGGATTGGCAATAAATTTGGTCCTATGCAGAGTACTCCGTTAGCGCAGTGTGCTTTAAATTGCTATTTAGGCGAGTTTCACTTGGCGTGAAACTCGCCATGTAGTGGCGCGCTGCATTTGCCCACAATACAGCCAACTTTTGTTGGCGGGCAAAATTTCCTCTGAACGCGCCATTTAGTAGCTCCGATTGGCGCGTACATGCGCATCGGAGCTACTGGAATCTTGCGTGTTTCAACATTGGCGAAATCACGCTTCTCGCCACACGTCTGGCGAATTTGAATTGCCTGCCATGGTCTCGCCAGGACAAGCTTCTCGCCTGCGTATTTTCGCCAAAAGATGGCGCTATGCTCTCTGCATAAGCCCCTATATGTATAGAGATTGGTGGGATGCCGAGTTGGTGAAGACCCCAAAATATATTAATTCTTTGGGTCCATAAAAAGGTAGGAATTGAACAGTCCAAAGTAAAATAAAGTACAGTAGTTGAGGATGAGAAGGAAACTATGATATTTGCTGCGTGACCCTTACAAATGAAGCTTTTATTTGAATGTACTGTAACTCATGACAAAACAGATAAATTGTACTATGAATGATAATTCTGAGCACAACTAGCTATACATGCACCATTGCATTTTATTAATACTGCAGCAGTAGCAATGGTTCACAGATTCAACTGCTGACTGTATATATCTAGTTAATGATTACAGTCACTGTTTGTGTACATGTTGCCGTTGGAGGGAATCACTCGTACAGAACAGATATACTGTATGTGTTACCCAGTTTCTGTATTCCAGTGATGCTCAAGCAGCTCAGTCCTACCAACAAGACAGGTTTTGACGATTTCTCTAATTGACGCATAATTAACCAATAAACCTAGCCGTAATTATTACTCACACAACTTGCTTAGGCTTGCATTGCCCTGAAAACTTGGCTTAATAAAAGCTCTCATCGAATGAACTTGAGTGCTATTGCTGTATTTAAAATCATCTATTGCCTTAATAACTTATGAAAAATAGCAGACATACTCTGTACATGATTTTTAAAATAAATGAAAATGGATGTATAGTCCTGTGTTTCACATATTGCCCTGTCTGTTTATTCCTTCTCTGCATTATCTGCCTTAGATGGCTATCTTATTTATCTTATTTTCTTTTTACATCTGTGTTTAACTCCATGGAATCTTTGTAAATCAGAATCGCTGACCTGAGGAAGAGAGAAGAAGTCTCAAAAGCGTGTCCTATAATATCTATTGTTAGTCCAAATAAAAAAGGTATCACCTAATACTGAAGTACACGTTTACTCTGCACTACTGTTAAAGCAGCAGAAATTCCCAGAATCAGCAGGTCTGCCAGAGCAGGACATCATGGTCTTACATCCAGGAGCCTCCTAGTCAGAAGATATTAAATTATAAAGTCCTGGCACATTCAAGAAATACAAATGTCTAAGGAATTAAAATGTATATACGGAGAAGTGAAACTCCAATGTAACACGACAAAAGACCCGGACTCAAGTCCCATGGGACACAGGATAATAAATTCCTTTTTAGTAGAAATCGGGATGTATGTCCGTTTATTGAAAGTTACTTCCGGATCAAGATATGAGTATGCTGAGCTAGACACCCAAATGGAGCCCCGCAGCAAGGCTAGGACAGCAGGTGGGGTCATATAAAACACAGCAGCTCTGGATCCAGGTAAGAAACAAATAACGTAACTTCCATAAGCAGTGAGCCCAGATCTTGAAGGTGAATGCAGTACTGCCGGATCCTGGTTGATTGAAGCTGGTAACTACACTGGTAGAGTGAGTTAGTGGGTGGGTGGGTGAGTGAGTTAGTGACTGGGTGGGTGAGTGAGTTAGTGACTGGGTGGGTGAGTGAGTTTGTGACTGGGTGGGTGAGTTATTGACTGGGTGGGTGAGTGAGTTAGTGACTGGGTGGGTGAGTGAGTGGGTGACATTTGCCCCCACCCCCCCATACCGCAGGCGGCGGCCTGAAGATAGCAGGCAGGCCAGCATTCCCCCCCTGCATCTTCCCCCCCGCACCCCCCATATGTCATGCGACGGCCTGAAGCTAGAGGGCAGCCCGGCATCCCCCCCGCACCCCCCATACCTCACGTGGCAGCGGCATGCAAATAGCTAGCGTCCCGGCATTCCCCACACCTCAGGCGGAGAGGAACCTTTGGGGAGATGGCAGGGTGTGTGGGAGGCACATGGGGTGGGGTGGGGGGCCACCGGTCACCCCAGGGGACAGTCAGCCCCGCTGCGGCCGCCACTGCTCTGCTCCCCCCGCCGGCATGTTAAGGGCGCGGCAAGGGTGAAGTGCGCGCCAAGGTAATGGTGCTCGGCGTCGGCCATGAGGGAGGTGGTAGGAGGGTGCAGTGGCGGCTAACAGGAGGGTAAGTGTGCTAATGTTTCAGGCGGGCCTGAGGGCGGTAAGGAGGCGGTAGAGGGTGGTGCGGCTGTTGCGCCCCTGAGGTCTGTGAGGTGAAGGGAGTAGTGGCGGCGCCAAGTGAGTGGGAATGTGAGTGGGAATGTTGCAGGCCTTGAGGAGGGAGGGAAGGAGAGGGTGGTGGGGCTGCGGCATCGCCCCTGAGGGTTGTGAGGTGATGGGAGCAGTAGCAGCGGGAGCAGCAGCAGCTCAACCCCCATCCTGGCCAAGCAGAGGGAAGGTAGCGGGGAGGTGATGGAGGGGGGGTGGAGCCGCCGGGAGGTGAGCTTTGGGTGATGGTGGGGGGTTCCAGCGGGCCAGGCCGCGGGCTGAGGAGGAGAAGAAGAGAGTGGCCGGGTGGTTGTGCGTGTGTCCCACCCCCCCAGCTAAGCAAGCAAGCCAATGAGAGGCGTGCGGGGTCGGGGCCGGGCCACGGAGCAATCTGATTGGCCAGAGGCTGAGTGACAGACCGACGGACCAATCAGATTGCCCATAGGGACACCAACATACAACGTTTCAAAAAAAAAAAAAAAAAAAAAAATATATATATATATATATATATATATATATATATATATATCTCTCTCTTAATGATGACCTGGATATATTTATCCAATTAGGAAGAAAAAAATACACCTGGAAAACTAAAGCAACAGCAAATTGAAGCTATGTATTGCAACAGTACAGTAACAGACTAGCAATCTTATTGCAATAGATAAAGCATGTTGCTAAAATCTTAGTACAAAAATCCTGATGATAAATTGACTGGAAAGACTCAATAAGCATAAGAACGGGATAAGTCGTGAATATCAACAGAACAATATATGATATAGATAACTAGGTATGAAAAAAAAAAGGTTTGACATATCTTCTCATTAAAGCAGCAGTTCAAGTAATATCCTACATGTGTGTTTTTTAAATAAATCAGTTCTGTACTATGAGAAAATATTTGTTGCATTTAAATGTAAAAAAAAAAAACGTTTTAAAGACATTTTTAATGTTTCTAATGTAGGAATCATTTCCAAAGTGACAGCCCCCTTCTGATAGGCTCTGGCTCTTGAGCCCCGCCCTCTCTCTAGCAGTGCACCAATTGAATCTAGTAACTGCCCAGTCAATCATATTCCAGGACTACATTGCCCAGAATGCTGTGCAAGAACTGAATTAAATAACCTGGAGCAAGCGATTGATTATAAGAGAACAGATCGATCTGCATCTTAGCTAATCACTTGTCAGTGTGCAGATTGTATTGATGCACATATTGAATGGGGGGAAATATATATATATATAGAAAAAAAACAGCAGCTTGAACTGCAGCTTTAATAGTATTAAATAATACTCGTATAAATATATGTTTATAGAAAAGATCCATAATCAATAATTATTAATTGATACTTATATATCTTTGTACCATATGTATAAAATGGTCGAATGTTAAATAGGGAAAAGTTTCTAACAAGTATCCCTATTGTAGATATAGATTACATCTATCCAAAATGAGGGAAGATACAACTCTAACGTATGTAGCCATGTGGTAATGCAATGCAGATTATGCGAACAGGTAACATACTGTATATTGTGCATTTTGTTTGAGAAGGAGGGATACTTAGGCAGGGAAGCATGGCTAGAGGCGTAAGAGGTTCTTCAAGTAAATGCACATTTCACATGGTCACACATGGAATTCAGAGGTAACATTTCCATTATCCAGGCTTAACTACTTCGGGGTATTCAAAACAAATGTCAGCAAGGTGCCAGGGCTTTTTCTCGGCTGTAGTTGAACAGTACAAGGGTGTGGGATTGGCCATCAATATATTGGGATACCAACAAAACCCACAATTAATTCTAATTCCACAACTGATTCCTTTTTTATGCTGTCACATATAACATTCTACAGAAAAAAACACCTCTAAGAGGCAAAAAGAAAAATCTTCCAGAAACGTGCACTCAACAGGTGAATGCAAAATGATCAAAACATTGATTTATATGATTATCGACGCATACATAGTTGATAACATTTAAAAGCAGATATAAAGTGCTGAAAAAGACAGTTCCATAATTCACATAACCTCATATAATCTGGTAAATAAATCTATTAGCAGAAACCAAATGGATCCACATGAGTAAAATACCCAGGCACCGAGTGTGCTGCAGATGGTAATGAATCTACATGTATAGTATATAGGACCAGCATGATATCGCTCAATACAAAAAATATTTATAATCACAGCTGAGTTATCAGGAAAACAAAATCACCTTTTGAGTGCCCGTTTTTGGAATATTTATCTTTTTGCCTCTTTCTCTGGTGTGTGTTTTTTCTATATACTGTACTTTTACTATATTCTGTATATTCTGTATATTCTGCATACTGTATCTTTCTTGGAGCACCTGCCAAATTCATTGGATAGATTGATATTATTAATTACATGATTTCGCTTTGTAGTGCCTGCCGACCCCCCCTTTTTTTACATATACAGTAATATGCTGTCAGAAGTATGCAATATGTTCTCTAAAGAGTTTGTATGTAGCAGCATCCGTCACAATAATGAGTTTGTATGTGTGTGTGTCACAATAATGAGTTTGTATGTGTGTGTGTCACAATAATGAGTTTATATGTGTGTGATCTATCTTTACTGCAAAATTAGTGTTGTGATAGAACTGCAACCCGCTGTGGTAGCTACACATCAGGCTGATGCTATTAACCTTTAGGCTACGGCCCAGGGTGCCTGGTAGCACTTGTTCCCGGCATCAGAGCAATCTGATGGACTACAGGCAACTCGCGACGGGGAGGCATGGCAGGGGCACGGCCATGACATCACACACAAATGACAAAAATCGCACACGCCAACTGGGGCCTGCCCTATAGAGGGCTGTACTTTGTGTGCGGTGCGCGCATAGCTTCGGCCACTGTGGACAAAACCTTAGATTCGCTTATGCTAATCAATGAATGCCACACCATATTAGCTCAGTTATCGAAGAGTCACAGCTGTCATATATAAGGAAGAGGAGAAATTGTTCCTAGGCGTTGTTGTTTTTAAAAAAAAAAACAAACAATACAAACCGGCGCCTAAAAAGTCCAAAAGCAGTCTGTAAAGAGTCCAATTGGAATGAAGTGCAAGAAATTGCTTCAAATCTTGTTCTTCCAAGGATATTGATGGATCCACAGCAAGGTGTTACGTGGTATATGAAAAACAAGCAGAAAAAAACATCATAGTGCAAACTGCTGGTTAAACACACAGACAACACAAACACTAAACAAACACATACAAAACAATGGACAAATACAAGCAAGGCTGAAAAATAAAAAGAGTTAATTTAATACAACATGTATTTAAAATAAGAAAATGAAAACAGTGGCAGGCAGCTGGTCCGGTGACATTAAACCGGAATCCTACTCACAAGATGTTACGAGTAAATGCGCATTGACTAGCAGTCACTGGGAGGTGTTGGTTATATCTCCAATGGCGTCGGGCTGATGCAGAAACTGCTCCGACGCTGTCGCACTCTCCTGGACCGGAAATCCGTCACTGGGGTTGGGCCTTGGGGAAAACCGCCTCTTCCTGCTGCTACAATGCAATTGAACGCTACCAAGTTACCTGCGTTCTGTTGGTGACAACTCTAGAATACTGCACTGGGCAGTTTCTGCATCAGCCCGACGCCATTGGAGATATAACCAACACCTCCCAGTGACTGCTAGTCAATGCGCATTTACTCGTAACATCTTGTGAGTAGGATTCCGGTTTAATGTCACCGGACCAGCTGCCTGCCACTGTTTTCATTTTCTTATTTTAAATATATGTTGTATTAAATGAACTCTTTTTATTTTTCAGCCTTGCTTGTATTTGTCCATTGTTTTGTATGTGTTTGTTTAGTGTTTGTGTTGTCTGTGTGTTTAACCAGCAGTTTGCACTATGATGTTTTTTTCTGCTTGTTTTTCATATACCACGTAACACTTTGCCGTGGATCCATCAATATCCTTGGAAGTACAAGATTTGAAGCAATTTCTTGCCCTTCATTCCGATTGGACTCTACACAGACTGCTTTTGGACTTTTTAGGCGCCGGTTTGTATTGTTTGTTTTGTGATTTCACTGACTGTGTCTTGCGTCAGTTATTCCTGGCAGCCTTGCCTTAATATTATAAGGTTTTCAAGTGTAAACACTTGTACTACACGCATAATATTTTTCAATAAGATTTTCATTTTAGCTTTTAGTGCTAATTGCATCAATTCTTTTTTCTTTTACTGTTTTTTTTTTTAAAATAAAGTTGCAATCCATTGAAAAAAGTTTGGATAAAAAGCAGTAATCAACACGGTGTCTATAATATACTTTTTTTAAATGTATATTTTTTCTCCATTAAAAATAAAAACAAGTAAGTTTTATTAACAGGCCTTGCTCCTTGTACTTCTTTGCAGAGTACATGGCTGGCATTTTAAGAGTGATCATAGGCCCACATGACTTTGGACCTCGTAAGGATAGTAACTTACTCACCCTTACCCAAGCCCATTTCTCGCCCAACACCACGAGACCTGAATTGGGGGGGAAAGGCCACCGCTTTTTATTATTAACCACCTTTTAAACCATAACACAACAATAATGAGTTTGCCAAGCTAGGCCGAACCGAACCTACAGATATCATGGCTTCCACTTGATCCCCACCTGCTAACCCAGCCAGTGGGACCACCTCATAACCCAAAATTCAGCATACAGATATGGGAGGGGAAGGAAACCCATAGGTTACCGGACCCAGTTGAACCAAGGACCCATGCCCAGCTCCAATCTCTAACCAATAGGCTGAGATCCCACTGAGCTTAACTTAAGCCTCACTGGCCTGCCTGGCAAAAAACATCCCAACTGCCTGAGATCGCAGCAGTCACAAAATATTGCCGGGGAAACCCCCAGTATCCATCCAACCCCGCTTCACACCATATAGCAGAAAAGGACTCCCAACAACCATTGGTTACCCATTTCATTTTTATTTTCTTATTAACATACATATATAGTAACAACATACACAATAGCCCACAACAATACAACCTATAGAGATGTAGGGATGCCAGAAATGACCTGCAAAAAGCTGTAAGCTCCCAACCACTTTTAAGCTTTTAGCCCCTCACCCCCCAGCCTCACTAAGCTCCCCCCCTTCTGACTTGCCTACAGTCTGGATGGCCCATTCAGCTGTACCCCATCCTCATTAACCAATTGCTGGGTCAGGCCAAAGTAATGGGCCCCTTGCCTGCAGGTATCCGTAACAGAGCTCTATCCTGGATTTCCTCTTACTCTCCCATTGTACTTTCAGTGTCTCATTTGCCAACACCTCATTCTCTGTTGATCTCTCCGGGGCTCTGTCCTTGTTTTCTCTTTACACAATCTCTCTAGGTGTCCTTATCACATCTCTAGGGTTAAAATATCACCTCTATGCTGACAAATACATTTACTTTTCTACCCCTGACCTTACACCTGCTGTACAGACCAGTCTCCAACTGTCTTTCTACTATATCATCCTGGATGGTCCTCTGCCAACTCAACTTAACATGTCCGAGACGGAGCTCCTCATATTTCCTCCCAAGCCTGGCCCTACTGCCCCCTTCTACATTACTGTTGGTAGTACTATGATACACCCAGTATCACAAGCACGCAGCCTAGGGGTCTTATTTGACTCCTCCCTTCCATTCTCAGATTCACAATGTAGCTAAAACTTGTCATTTTTACCTCTGTAACATTGCAAAGATACACCCATCCCTCTGTCCCTCTACTGCTAAACTCTAATGCAGGCCCTGATTCTCTCCCGTCTCGACTATTATAACTTTCTACTGTCCGGCCTTCCTGCCTCTCACCTGTCTCCCCTACAATCTATCCTAAACACTTCTACTACAATCACTTTACTCCTAAATCTCAGCGTTTTTCTTGCTAGAATCACACTTCTGGCTTCCTATCAAATCCTGTTTTACACACAAAATGCTGCCCCTCCTTACATCTCAGCCCTAATCTCTCGCTACACACCTGCCAGGCTCTTGCGTTCTGCTCAAGGAAGTCTTCTCTCTACCCCTTTTGTATCTAAATCCCTCTTCCGCATTAAACCTTTCTCACTGACTGCCCCACACCTCTGGAATGCCCTTCCCCTCAATATTCGACTGGCACCCTCTCTATCCACCTTTAGGGCCTTTCTAAAAACACACATCTTTAACGAAGTATATGGGTAGCGCCGCTGGCTAATATTATACATCTCAGGTGCAGTGACCTTACACCCCTGCAGACGCACTTACCAGAACACCCTCCTACTGTCTCTGTAAGTTCTCCCTACTTACCAGTTAGATTGTAAGCTCTTCGTGGCAAGGGCTCTCTTTCCTGTTGTTACTTTTATGTCTCAAGCGCTTATTCCCATTGTGTTATATTATGTCACATATATTACTGCTGTGAAGTGCTGTGCACCTGCCTAGCGCTATATAAATAAAGTTATACATACTGTACAGTACATACATGTCTCTGATGGTAAAAAAAAAAAGAACTCCTGAAAACCTTACTTCTTTAACAATCAACTCTTGCAGGAGAAATTGCCTAAGAAACATAGCCCTCTTTTGCATATAATCTGCACAATTCCCTTTCTTTTAGGAGAAAGTACACACTGTCGTTTAAGCTGCAGCCTCAATAACATTGTTGTTGTTGCGATTCAATATAGTATAATTGCCAAAAACTTGAAATATTCCATGGCGGTTGCAAAATAAATGAATTGTGCTTAGTAATATTTCATCATCTGCAAGACTTTAATGGGTAGGTAGGGAGATAACAGAATTATGATCATCCCCACAGGAAGTTATTGAGTTTGCAGCTTGTCTGTCTCTGCTTTATTATCTCAATCTTATCTTAGCTTTTCCTTTACTCCATCGCTTCTGTTTTTCAAGATTGTAATTTACATTGGAAATGTTGTTCTTTCGCTGTATGTTTTCCCCACAGGAGCAGCATCCGACCAGAGCATCTGCATGTGGTTTTCGCTTCATTGTTCATACTTGTCAGTAAATAAAACAAGAGATCGGTTCCTTTTATATTATCTTGACATATACGTTTCATACACCCAATTGTAAATGCCTGGCAGTAACATCCATAAGGCGTGTGGTGACACATCCACTGTTCAAAAGGGGCCTTTAAAAGTTCCCAGCCAGGTGTATCGTGCCAAGTATTCCCTGATCTGCATGCTACATTCGGGAAACAGTCAGGCTTTGAAGGTTTGAAGATGTTAATCTGTCTCTGATAAAGTATACTTATGAGCATATTCACATGTCGGAATCATGTCCACAAATCTGCTTTACCCCTATAATCACACACCATACAGCGCTCCCACTGCAGCCAGGGATTCTGGGTAATGACATGCATCACTTTCTGCTTCTTATCCATTTTAACATGAATCCCTTAAAGCTTATGGCTGCTGTTTTACACAGCTTTTACAGCAAAGCCTGGGCCAAAGAAGAGCATGCCCGGCAGGTGCACTCACAGACCTTTTGGCTCTCATCAGTGTGAGGATGGTTACTGGTCTCAGCAAACTTGTGTCAGAAGGGGAAACTCTCACTGCTACATACATTCTTTCTACTTCAGCTTACTCCTTACTCCATACTGCAGAGGCTGTCATACCACACACAAAACAAAGGGGTGTACATATTAAAGCTGCAGCTCAGTCAAAAAACAACTTTGAAAGACCAATTTTCTTGTATTCTATTTTATTTTTGTTGTGTTGTGTTCTCTATTTTAACAGCCATTTGCTAAGGCACTGCCCCTTCATGTCCTGTCACAAGCCCTGGCACACCCCTTTGTCAGCCCTGCCCTCCCTCTAGCACATGTCAGTGCAGCAGTGCTCATGAATATTCATGAGCTTCCACTGACAGACAAGCAGAATATAAACAGATTTCTTCACTAATTATGTCACCAAATTTCGACCTATCAATACATGGAGAACGAATTGACTGGCAGCTATACAGTTCTTTAGGTATATAGAGAATGGGACTTTTGTAGTCCAAATGGTGCAACAGATATATTCACAGGTATTTTATAATAATAAGTCCCATATGCTCGGATATATATTCCTTAATCTTGAAATATAAGTGGAGTTAATAGTGTTCCATTAAACTTGATATCCATAGTCAACCATTTAATCTGTTCACAAAGTGTGACCGCCCTAGGGCTGCAAATGTATAGAGTGGGATTTATAGGATATTAGGGGAACATAACACCAAAGGCTGAGAGTTCCCTTTTCCCCTACCACACTCACAAAGTCACAAAACAGTATTAGTTGACATAATCAAGGAACAATTTCAAATGTAATAGTCCACTCACTTGCTTGATTGTAGAGTGCTGTACCTCAGTAAGGAATCCATGCAGGCGTGCCTCCAGCTTGATTGCAGAGTATATGTGAAGAGCCTCTAGAGAGGAGAGATGGAGCACAGCGCAGGGACAAAAAAGCAG
This sequence comes from Ascaphus truei, assembly GCF_040206685.1. NCBI lineage: Eukaryota > Metazoa > Chordata > Amphibia > Anura > Ascaphidae > Ascaphus > Ascaphus truei. The sequence goes on along the minus strand of NC_134486.1, from coordinate 284,836,537 downwards.
GATCCACCACACCATAGGTTAATCTAATTTATTGGTATATAGGGGGAGACACCATAAAACCGGCAACCCTTTGTCAAAGAGTATGAATGAGTCAAAGAGTACTCTTTGACAAAGGGCTCAGCCCGAAACGCGTCAGAGTCGTGGTTGCCGGTTTTATGGTGTCTCCCCCTATATATCAATAAATTAGATTAACCTATGGTGTGGTGGATCCTGCTTTTTTGTCCCGGCGCTGTGCTCCATCTTTCCTCTCTAGAGGCTCTTCACAGTTCTTTAGGTAATTAGAGATTGCACACATGAAACTATTGAAGTAAAAAAATTAATTAAAAAAAAAAAAAAGACTGAACTGCAGCTTTAAGCAACACAAATGGAATTTGGGGGTTTACATTGATGCAAGAAAACCAAAAAGTATATAAAGTGTGTGTACTAAAAATGTTTTCCCAACGTGCACCTAAACGGCAAAAATGTTTTTTTAGTCAGATATATTGGCGTAATATAGGGCCCACCAAATAAAAAAGTTGCATATGTGCATCAAAATATTTGGAAACTGTGTCAATATTGTATGCCAAGTTGAACTGATTTTTATTTTTAAACACACATGCTGGGTATTGCTTGGATTGCTCCTCTAAGTAAGTAAATAATAAAATGCAAACATATGGTGATCAGCACAGACTGCTGCTTCCAAATATCACAGGCTATATTTCATTTCACTACATGGTTATTTTAGGCATTAAAAATGTATTTTTAGACACACATTTTGGGAATATTTGAGCATACTGTATGCCCTTTTTAGACTTAAAATTGTCCTTTTTTGTTTTCTTTTGATGTGGATTAGTAGAATAAGCTCCCAACAGAGGTGTAAGGGGCCAATACAGTAAGGGAATAAAAAAATGCTTGGGATAGACAGCATTGCCGCAGACAGATTTCCCGGGGCCCAGGACTAGCGTTGCGTCCGCCCCCCCCCCCTCCCCACCGCCCCGGCTGTATTGCGAGTCCCATCCCCCCATTTCACAAATCTCTTCTATTTACCACCCTCTTCCCATGAATTTCTCTCCCCTCCGTCTCACTCTTACTCCCTCTTTTCCTCACTCAATCCCCCCACAGAAAATACATATAAACCACTCCCCCCAATACATTTTAAAAAGCTCCCCCTCCCCAATATATATTAAAAAGCCCCCCAATACATTTTAAAAGGCCCCCCTCCCCAATACATTTTAAAAAGCCCCCCTCCCTCAATACATTTTAAAAAGCTCCCCCTCCCCAATACATTTTAAAAAGCCCCCCTCACCCAATACATAATAAAATTCCTCCTACCCAATACATTTTAGAAAGCCCCCTTCCCAATACATTTGAAAAATCCCCCTATCCAATACATTTTAAAAAGCCCCCCCAATACATTTTTAAAAGACTCCCACTCCCCAACACATTTTTAAAAGCCCCCACTCCCCTAATACATTTTTAAAAGCCCTCCACTCCCCCAATACATATAAAAAAGCCCCCCACTCCCCTAATACATTTTTAAAAGCCCTCCACTCCCCCAATACATATAAAAAAGCCCCCCACTCCCCTAATACATTTTTAAAAGCCCTCCACTCCCCGATACATATAAAAAAGACCCCCAGCACCCAATACATATTTAAAAGACCCCTCCCCTAATTCATATTAAAAAGACTCCCCACCCCCCAATACATATAAACAAGACCCCTCCACCCCCAATACATATTTTAAAAATATAAACTTACCTTGTGGATGGTATGCGGGGTGGCCATCCATCCGACACTACAAGTTGGATCCGATCTCTCACCAGGCCGGGCCCCGGTTCTCACTCACTGCAGGCCTCTATACCTCTGTCCCACGCCGAGCTGGCGCGCACCGCGCCTCCCTCCACGGCTTTGCGCGTCGGATGCTAGGCCAAGCCTACTTCCGGCGAGCTGATGTCACAGGGGCCCGTCGGCGTGGCACAGGGATAGGGGCCTGCAGTGAGTGACAGCCGGGCCCGGCCGGGAGAGGACCGGCAGCCGTGCCTGGTCACAGGTCGGGCCCAAGTTGCGCCGCCATGCCCCCCACCGCCACCGGGCCCGGGACACGTCTACCCTTTATGTCCCCCTCTCGGCGGCCTTGATAGACAGTATGCCGACTATAAAAGAAAGCAGCGAATCAAATAGGCTCTGCGGTTTTACAATAGAGAGGAAAATAGGCATACAAGGTGGGCCAAGAGGTTCTTATCTACCATCAAATTATATGTTTCTATACAATCTCCCGCTTACAATAATCCTTGCAGATTACTTTCCCTTAAGAATAAGTCTTATGTCTATTATGGAAGACTATAATGAGATATTTGGAATCATAAACAGGTTTGTTGAAGGGACCTCATAGTAACATGGTACATTTAGCTAAGAAGATAATAGGTCAATCGAGTTCAGTCTTAAGAGCAGGAATCCCATCTAACCAGTGAAAAAAGAGCACTTGCACTTTATAGATATGGTTCTATAAAACGTTTCCACATTGGGAATATAAAATAGCCCCTACACATCACATAAATTAAACAAACGGAGGTTGCCACGATAACGCGTAATGTTAGCGAAATCCAAAACGGGTGAACACACAGAAAATGTTCGTTTTCGAAAATAAAAGGAAGGAATAGGTGATAGAAGCAAAGATGGGGTTTTATATTACTAATTCAATGTCAGAATTGTTTTTGTGGGGCGTTGCATTATTTTGTAAGTTCTTTTAAATCAGTCCTATTGCAACCAGAATTGAATTCCATAGCCTTGTTACCTTTATCAGTTGTGAACGACACCTTCGTTCCTGAATCTTTAACTTAAATATAAAAAATTTCAAAAGCAGCAAAACATCCATAATCCTATGTGTTTTTTTTTTAAATAAATAAGTTCTGTTGTATTAGATAATGCTGACAGCATTTTTTTAAACACCTAATGCTATTTTTTATGATTTTTAAAAAAATGTATTGATCATTATTTGGTTGCTATAAAAAAACATTTAGAAAGTCACAATCACTTCCTCTTTTCAAACAGGCTCTGACACACACCATTTTGAGCTCTGTCCTTTGGCAACAAAGTATTGCAAACAGATCTGTTGCAGTTTTTCCAGGAGCAGACTGTCTATCGCCAAGCGGAAAGCTGTAACAATGTGTTACACTTAGAAATATACTATTACATTGCAGCCCAGAGTCAGAAGGCGGCCATTTCGATAGACCCACCCAGCAAGACATTGGCTGATCGATCACACTAGAACGGATCAATCGGCAGCTTAGGTAATTATTTCTCATTAAAGCTGCTCACATGCTGCATATAGTACAACAGAAAGAAAAAAGGTGCATGCAGGACTGCGGTTTCCTTTGTATTCAAAGCAACTTGAAACATGTTTAAAGCAGCACTCCTGGTGACACATTGTTTTTTTTTTTGTAATAGGTTTGAAGCAGGGGTCTCCGGAGCCGAACCGCATTGATTTCCCCTTTGGGGACCCTCCCTGCTTCCCGAGATACTTACATCCGTAGGTGCTTCCGGTCTCTCTGAGCAGTTTAAATGTTCCACGTGAAGTGCACCAATAAGAAGCCGCCAGGGACGACGTCATAGCTTCCTATTGGCCTGCAGTATGCAGAACATTTAAGAACGCCATTTCGATAGCTCCATCTGAGCTGCTACCGGCACCCCCTTCCGAGGTAAGTATCTCGGGAAACAGGTCCCCGGAACTGAACTGTGTTAATTTCAGACCCCCTGCTTGAGACCTATTTTTATTTTTTGTAAACGCACACACACACAAAAAGAGTCGCCAGGAGTGCCTCTTTCAAAGATCTTTCTACATGTGAATATAAATGTGAAAAACAGTTGTTGAGCTTCAAACAGTTTCTAACATCTGGCTCCTTATACCATTCATCATAGAGAAATTAAAGGACAACAGTTTGCGGCACATATCAGTTCCTCAGTCCTACAGTATCTCTACACTCTGACACTAAGACATCAAGGACACATTTCTCATACCTGTTCTTACTCTTCACCCTAGAAACCAAAAATGTTAATACGCCTCACTTAAATTCCTGGAGAATATGTTTGAGACTTTAAACTGTTTGTCACTTCTTTAGGGAACGGCTTATTATTGGTTCTGGACTTTTCAGGTACTAATAAATCATTAGGGCCCAGATCCACAGAGCTCCATTATTGACTTCAGCTAACGCCTCATTACGTGCTAACGGCGATCTTCACAGCTCACTCACGCAGTGTTAAATGCTGTTTTCAGCCATAACGAGCCTTTGTGTTACTATAACAGACTAATGATATACAAAAAAGGGGTGTTTCCTGTAACAACGCCTATCCACAGAGCTCTGTTCTAGTTACCGCAGGGATGTAGCAATGCATTAGTTAGGTCACAGCTACAGGTGGCATTACTCACACTCAGACTCTGATATAGGGCTTTTATAGGGCCTGGAGGAGTGTAAGATCACAGTTATGTACGATTTAACCATCGTATTGTTATTTACAGGGTCCTTTTCCTCTCCTGTTTCCTTTTTAACTTTAATTAAACACCTATTTAGGGTCTTTATGGGAGTAACGCCACCTGTGGGTAAGAGGCTTAATGCCATGATATTTGAAGGTAACTTCACATGATGTTAAGTCTATGCCAATGAGATAACTAACACCAGTTGTTTTTGCATATATACAGCTTTCTGGATACCCTTTAACCTCAGGGAACGTAATGTCCATTACTGATTTTGATTATATGACATTATGAGCCCTGACTTAACAGAGCTCTGTGGTTCTGGGCATAAGTACATAGCTCATATCACATGATTGAAAGAGCTGCAGGCACATTCAAAAGGAAATTAACCTTTTTTCCACCTGCGTGGCCAAGCACATTTTCCACATTCTCTATACTGTACATTTATTTAAACATGCTGCTTGTGAGAGACTTTCTATGTACCTCTGGAAACTATATATCATGATATATGTGTTTTCAGCACAATCTGAGCATTCTATCTGTGTCCAAATGTACAATGGATTACATATCATGTGACAATATATAAAAAATATATCACAAAAAAGACTTATTTATACACTGGCGACACACTTTATTCGAGCTCGGCTAGTCCCACGAATTCGGGTATACCCGGGTGTATTGAGGTTTGTGACTGTTTTCTGCCCGAGTGCATTGCATTATTTTCCAGGCAGGGATTGAAGCATTTTATTCCCGCTGGCTGCAATACTGCACAGTATATATATATATATATATATATATATATATATACTGCATTACAATTCATGAATTTATGCCATCTGGTAGACACGCGAAGCATTGCAGCCTATTAAATCCTAATCATTATCATTTAACAGATCAGCCGCCCGTCAGCCAGGCATGAACCCAGGCTGGGAAGGCAAACGCAACGGGGCTTGTCAGAGGTGAGGAGCGGCGCATTCCAGGTATCTGGCAGGTACATACTGGGTATTTGCTCGAATAAAGTGTGTCGCAGCAGTATTGTCCCAGATTTCTCTAACAATTTTTATCCTTTTATTAAAATGAATGCTAGATTTTATTTCCCCTGGTTCCCTACACTCACTGACACCAGGTACTGTATGTAAACGTGTCCATACTTTTTTGCCAATAGAGACCCCAAATTAACCAGACTGTTTACTGTACACCTGCATTTTTCACAACTAAAGCCCAGAGGCACGAAGCTCCGGTAAGTCAGAGCACCTGAGAGCAGAAGAGAGAAGAGCACAGAGTCAGCAGAGAGTCAGAGCACAGCGCATGTGACGTTACCTAAATAGGTAACCGGTGTTATTTTCCCTGAGTTCAACGGGTATCCACAGAGCTAATTATATGCAAAAAGAATGGCCATTAGTTCGCATTAGAATAGGCTTAATGCCATGTTAAGTTAACAGTGTCTTGCGTTATGCATGTGACTTGCATTATGCATGTTAGGGCTTCAGTCCTCGTGGACCCACCCCCGGCTTCCTGTAATAAGCAGACCATTTCACGGTGTGAGTGCTAGAGCGCTAAAGTACAGTACGTTGGGCAGTGGAGCTATCCAGCACCTGAGATAGTTCAATGCTAAAGCTGCTGCCCTGCATAGCAGAGGCTGTGGGTTCTGATGCTGTTGACCCTGACTCTAGTTCCCCCTTCAACACAAGGTGCTTAGGCTTATCAGAATAGGTCTAATTATGGAAATATTTTAGGTGTGGGGTGAGTCATTTAAATATACCTTGCATATTCTATCAGAATATCACCCATGTATCTAAGGCTAAGGCCCCACTGCCTGCGCTGCACGGCGCCTGCGAGGCTGGCGGTGCGTGCAGCCAAATTCCCCGGTCTGCAGTGAGCTGCAGGGGGAAAGACCCCCCCCCCAGCGGGCACGGCCACATTGACAGACGGCTCTTGTCCCCGCTAGCGCTGCAGTAGCTAGTGGGGACCAAGCCCAAGGTGTGCTCCTTTTTGAGCACAGGTGTTTCGCCATGTTATTTGAAGTGAAGTTTGAGGGGATATATATATATATATATTTCTTTTCAGGGCTGAACGTAAAAAGGCACACGCAATATTTGGCAAGGCAAAAAAATACCCCTTTAAAAATACACATTTTCTGAAAATACAACCTTAAAAAATTGAGACTTAAGTAACACGTTTCCACAAAAATATTTCTTGAATTTTTGTTGAAAACAGTGTTCTTTATACTTTTCCCACAAATTTACATTAACTTCAGACTTTTCATCAAAATTCCTCACACAAGCTCAGTGTTATCATGGGAAGAATACTAGATGTTATCGTCTTGGTTCCTCCGAGTACACTGATACCAGATATGTATTAGGTTACACACTATTTAGCAAAATCACAAAGAGTGACATTGGAGTAACTCCCTCCTTCCGCACATAGCATGCTTAGTGCAGTGCGAGGGGGGTGGATGACCATTGGTTTCTAGTGCTGCCGCATTGATCTGAGCAGCCTCCTGCAATGCCCCATGTGCAGGAAGCTGTCTCAATGCCTGCCCTCTGCTGTCTCCAAGTGATGACATCGTGAACCGGAGACAGCGGAGCGAGGGTGGTGCAACCGTGGATGGTGGAAATTTTGCTGAGCCAAACAGAGCTGCTTCTTTAAGAGACAATCCCAGTTACCTTAAACAACAAACACGACACACATTTGCACAAATTTGTCACGTGACCGCTCACATCCAATGGGAGCGAGGGACTAGCCCGCCTCCCGCCACGCCTCCGTTCCGCCTCCGCCACGCCTTCGCCCCGCCTCCGCCCCGCCCACAAAGCGCGCTCACTGCCTCGCCTGCCAGGACACAAAAAAGCTCCAGTTTGAGCAGGCGAGGCAGAGCAGGAGCGCGGATCAGCGCGGCCCGAGGCACCATGCCCGAGGCCTTAGTGGTGCAGTGCTAAATGACCTGTCAGTCACTGCCACAGCTGGTCACAGCCGCACCCAACTCTGCTTTGATATCACGCTACTAATGCCGCATCTGGCGTTCTGTCTTCATGTTGTGGCGGTGACTGACAGGTCAGTCCCCGCTGTGCCACAACACAGGCGCAAGGGGCAACATTTCAGGCCAACGGCAACCAGACGTCCGAGCTATTTCCATACCTGTGTGTGTATATGTGTGTATATGCGTGTATATGTGTGTATATATGTTTTAGCGTTGTGACCTAGTCGATTGACATGTTGCTTATTGTGTATTTTCAATACAATATCTATTTTATTACTATTTCTGCAGTGCTGAGTCTTCCTTCCTCGGCCATGGTTTGGGTGAAGTGTATGTATATATATTACCTCTGCCTACAGGCTGTACCACAATTAAGCCACAAATTATACGACTTACTGTTAAATATTCAGAACATTTTTATTTTGTGCACTTTTGCTCAATGTATGTGACGCCACATTTTTGATTTGTTATTTAATTACTGCAGTCATCGTACAGTGTTTGCAGAATGATTGGATGATTCAATGAGTGAAATAAGATCTGCATCTGCAACTCAAGACACCTCAGAGGCTTTGAAAGCTCTGTATACTATAATTTACCTGTAATGTCTGTCTTCTAAAGGGTTTCACAAATTATATCGAACACGAAGAACTGTGAAGACATTAAGTTCAGGTTTGCCTTGTAATATGAGAAACCAAGGTGCGGACTAATCTAATTTGTTACACTTTCATGAATACACGAAGAGTGCATGTATCTGGTTAAATGTGGAGCGTAATGAATCTTTAATGGGGATGACATTAAAAAGACACAAATCATTGATTTTACTTTGTAGAGACTGCCCTGCCCCACAATACAACCGTAAATACCTCACAAAACAAATATTCCATTTGGCTGTTTTCAAATAAGTATTTTCAAAAGCAATATCTCCAGTGACCCATGATTGCCATGAAAACAAAAAACACAGTCAACCAATATTTGAAGTGTCAATTGTGACGGTCGTGAGGATTTGGCCCGGGATTAAAGGGATTACACCCCAATTGGCCACCCTCTACTCTCACCTGGGAAGCAAGGGGTTAACTGGGCTGAAGTCCAGAAATGTGATTGAACCCTTGTTCTAACATGAAAATGTATATTCCCCTGTTCCCGTGTTTTATGGTTATGCCAGTGTCTGCACCACACACACTTGGGTTTAAGGGGTTAATAAACTACAGTTTAAGAAAATACAACTGTATTGTGTCTTTTCAGAAAATCTGGACTTCAAAAGGCTTGATTGAAGTTGAATGTGAAAAGCAGAAGGGGTTCTAGTGTACAGTATGTTAATACCTGTTTGCAGGAAGCTAGAGTGGGTTGTGAGCGTTATAACTCACACTTACAAACGCCTCTGCTTCAAGAGGTCTGGGGCATTGAATGTGTAATCTAAAACCAGGTGACAAATGTCCCCTACCCAGGGGTCCCTGCTTCAAATGATTTATTGATGGGGCAAGGGGTGCGGCTACCCAAGGAGAAAATCAGAATGGGTGACCTTATTAAATATAAGAATATTATGAGATGTCCTTGGCTGAACGTGCTAAGAGTTACATAGGTGTATTCGTGGGACTTAGCCCCAACTAATGATTCTAAACACTTGATATCTAACAGATACTAAGAGCCAGATATTAATATCTCTCTTCATTTTAGTACTACATGGTAATATTTATTCTCATTGGGAGCGTCAGGTGTGACGGAATGTATTAATATGGCTCGCGGGCCAGTAAGTACAACTGAACTGAAGTTATGAAGTTATTTACAGGGTATATGGGATTTTGAGTCTGTTGTGAAAGCTGCAAACTCCCTCTGTTATGATAATGAGCAGGAAGAACATCTTGATAGAATTTACATAGCCTGGTGATCAAAGGCTAAAGTGCCTAATTGTTTATGTTGGAGGCAGTAACTAGGAACTGTTTGGTTTTTAAGTGTGATATCTTGCAAGTCCAAAATCAGCTTCAAAGAGCTTCAAAAGGACTTTTGCTAGACGGATCGACGCCGTGAGTGTAGAGAAGGGTTAAAATGATATATAAGTCAGAGTTACCCCTTACTCAGTGTCTTCATGCAAATGGCTTCATGTCTGAATGTCCTTCATGTGTCTTCATGAGCTGCAAGTCTTGCTGTGATGTCAGCTGAAATATGGAAGAAATGGCCCATTCTGTATCCTGATGGCTTTCTTGTCCTAATCTTTAAGTAAGTGTCTATATTTTGCCTGTTATTTGTATAATCTGTTGTGTTCACCTTTATCAAGGAATAAATTATATTTTATCATATCTAAGTCTCGTCCCAGTTCAACCCAGTTATATATATATATTATATATTTTTTGTGTATTATTAATAGCCTGTCGCAAAGCTCCCGTCACAGGCTTATTAATAAAACTGGTGGCAAGCGTCGGGATTGAACTGGACCTGTATTACTAGTGTTCTGCGGGATACTGTAATATAGTGGGAACTTGATGGTACTGTAATTGCAAGTTCCTGGGACTAAAGATATTGAACACACAGTGTACAACATATAACACAAGATATGGCACCTCCTCACTGTTCCCCTACTTGTGAGAAGCATTGCCTCCAGAACCAAAGTGCCGGCCATCCGTCTGACTGGAGCCGGGCACCGAGACCGGAGGAGTGCATCAAGTCGGCGCGGGGACCAGCAGCCAGCAAGGCTGAGAAAGAGACAGCAATCGGTGAGCATGAATCCCGGCAGGCTGAGCAAAGATCCACAGCTGCAGCTGCTGTAACCATCAAACCGCCCGGAGAGCAGGGAATGGACCCAGCTCCGGGACGGCAGAGACTTGTGGAGGGAGCGGGTGGTCTCGGAGACCATGGAAGTCTTGCACCAGGAGAGGTAACGGCCGTCGTGGCGGTCCATCCATTTTCCGTGACAGAGCTGGCACTGGTGTGTGCGTTGTGGTTCCTGGCGAAGTGGACCCAGTTCCTGGCATCAGTACCACACCGACCCGCTTATCCCCTCCCAGAGCCGGGCACTCAAGCAACTCCACTCTGGACTCCGTTGCCCCTTGCTGGGGTTAGTCCACCGGCAGCGGAGAAGCTCTGGAATGAGCCCGGCGCTCAAGCAACTCCGCTCTGGACTCCGTTGCCCCTTGCTGGGGTTAGTCCACCAGTGGCGGAGAAGCACCGGCAGCCGCTGCGGCACTGCCACCAAACAGGCCACAATAATGCCCGGTGCCCTGACCGTGCGCGGTCAGGCGAAGAGGCCCCTCAGGGCCAGCACTCACGAGCTGCGGAAAAGATGACCCAGTTAGCGGCATCCTCTGATGGCTCCCACCCAGCCAGGGCGACAACCCTCCTCGGGACATCTCCTGGAGAACATGGACGGGCTGCATCGGCAACAGCGGCGGAGAGCAGCGGCCATCCACCTGATCCCGGCGGAGAACCAGCGGCGGCAGCGGAGAAGAAGCCGCCACTCCGGCATCCTGCCGGCGGCAATTTTATTTGGGGGGAGGGACAGGGTTTGCGGGAGGGGATTATTTTAACAAGTTTGCATGGAGCTGTGTTCCTCCACAAAGACCTGGGACCCTTGTCCTGCACCGTTGTACCTGTACCCAACCCGGGCGCTGTCGCGGCAGTGGCCCGTTGCTGCCCAGCCCAGATGGTGCCGGCGGCGGCCACTCCAGTCCCCCTGCAATTGGGACCAACGAAGGCGGCGGTCTCTGCGGGGACCAGCGAGGTAAGCCAGACCAAGTCGCAGACTGACTCTGACTTATTTTTCCCTATGACTGTACCCTGTTGTTTTACTATACGGGTGACTGGGGGGTGGCAGTAGATAGGTGTACCAGGGGAGGGGAAGGAAGGGCAGCTTGTAGGGCAGCTAGACTTCCCCATTACCCTGGCGGAGCAGCAAGGGGACTCTCGGTTAAGAGCCCCACTGTTGCAGCCTGGCTATGGGCTGGAGGTATCAGGGGTTGTGGCAAAGTTAGACCACCCCCCGATTTCAGGGGAAGTGGCAAAGTTAGACCACCCCCAGATTACCTGCCGGCCAGAAGCTAAGGTGGGTGCATCTGCACCAGCAACCCTGAGCTCACCTCCGGTAATGGGGGCACAGTTTCAGGGAGAGGGGCTAGCCCCGTTAGCACCCAGCTCTAGGGTAGGATTGCCTGGGAGAGGGTTGGGTGGGCCAGTGGGAACCGGGGAGGGAAGGCAGCAAGTGAGCCAGCCAGATTTCCCCATTACCCTGGCGGAGCAGCAAGGGGACTCTCAGTTAAGAGCCCCACTGTTGCAGCCTTGCTATGGGCTGGAGGTATCAGGGGTTGTGGCAAAGTTAGACCAACCCCAGATTACCTGCCAGCCAGGAGCTAAGGTGGGTGCATCTGCACCAGCAACCCTGAGCTCATCCCCGGTAATGGGGAGACAGTGTCAGGGAGATGACCTCACTCAGGTGTCACTAGGATCCAGGCTAGGATTAGCTAGGGAGAAGCGGAGTGAGGGGAGGCTGCAGGTAAGTAGCCAGGATCAAATCTCAGTGGGAGAAGAAGGGCTAGTGGTAGCCGGGGAGGGACAGCAGCAGGTATTGCAGCTAGAATTTCCCATTACCCTGGCAGAGCCTCAGGGGGTGTCTCAGATCAGCAAACACCTGTTGCAGCCTGGCTATGGGCTGGGGGTATCCGGGGCAGTGGCAGGCTTGTGCCACCCCAGGGATACCTGCCAGCCAAGAGCTAAGGCGGTTGCATCTGGAGAGGTGCCCCTGAGCTCATCCCTGGTAAGAGGAAGACAAGGTCAGGGAGGTAGGTGCACTCAGCTAGTTCCAGGGTCTGGGTTAGGATTGCCCAGGTGGGAGAGGAGTGCAGGTGGGCTGCAGGGAGGTAAGCAGCAGGAGTCATCAGCAGGGGCTGAGGTGCTGGGCCTAGGGGATGCTAGGCAGGGAGACACCATGGAGCAGGGGGAGATAGGAGGTCAGTGGGGTGTTAGGCAGCTGGCAGAAGCTAGGGATGGGCTAGGTAGGCAGAAGGTCTCTTGTTCTGACTGGCCAGGAGTGACCCCTCTGACAGATTCCCCAGGGTTCCCAAAGGAGGGGCTGTGGGTAGATAGGCAACCAGGGAGGAGAGTCAGGAGTATACTAGAGCAGCTACAGGTTGGCACAGAGCCAGGGCAGGTAGGGTCCCTATAGGATAGTGACATAGCTCTTTCCCAGACTTGGTTGACAGTAAAGCGACGGTCTGTGCTGGATAGCTGGTCTCCTGCAGGTGCAGAAACATGCCAGTCTCTGGGCAGTGAGCAGCCTGGTCTGCTGAGGGGCCCCTTCACCATGGACTGGGTTCACCAGGCACTGGGTGGGGGGCAGAGGGAGGCAAAGGAGAATGCCCGGCTGCCACGGCGGAGCCCTGCTCCACAGGACCTGGACTTTACGATCCACGGTGGCCAGGACAATGTACTGGACAATGCTGGAGGACAATTTTGCCAGGCCAACCCCTCAGGATTTATTGAGTGCTTCAAAGGCGCCAGTGGTATCCCAGTGCCAGGGGGAGGCAGCTGGGGTACCAGGCACCCCTTGAGCAGGGGAGGTGTGACGGTCGTGAGGATTTGGCCCGGGATTAAAGCGGTTACACCCCAATTGGCCACCCTCTACTCTCACCTGGGAAGCAAGGGGTTAACTGGGCTGAGGTCCAGAAATGTGATTGAACCCTTGTTCTAACATGAAAATGTATATTCCCCTGTTCCCATGTTTTATGGTTATGCCAGTGTCTGCACCACACACACTGGGGCTTAAGGGGTTAATAAGCTACAGTTTAAGAAAATACAACTGTATTGTGTCTTTTCAGAAAATCTGGACTTCAAAAGGCTTGATTGAAGTTGAATGTGAAAAGCAGAAGGGGTTCTAGTGTACAGTATGTTAATACCTGTTTGCAGGAAGCTAGAGTGGGTTGTGAGCGTTATAACCCACACTTACAAACGCCTCTGCTTCAAGAGGTCTGGGGCATTGAGTGTGTAATCTAAAACCAGGTGACAAATGTCCCCTACCCAGGGGTCCCTTCTTCAAAGGATTTATTGATGGGGGTAAGGGGTGCGGCTACCCAAGGAGAAAATCAGAATGGGTGACCTTATTAAATATAAGAATATTATGAGATGTCCTTGGCTGAACGTGCTAAGAGTTACATAGGTGTATTCGTGGGACTTAGCCCCAACTAATGATTCTAAACACTTGATATCTAACAGATACTAAGAGCCAGATATTAATATCTCTCTTCATTTTAGTACTACATGGTAATATTTATTCTCATTGGGAGCGTCAGGTGTGACGGAATGTATTAATATGGCTCGCGGGCCAGTAAGTACAACTGAACTGAAGTTATGAAGTTATTTACAGGGTATATGGGATTTTGAGTCTGTTGTGAAAACTGCAAACTCCCTCTGTTATGATAATGAGCAGGAAGAACATCTTGCTAGAATTTACATAGCCTGGTGATCAAAGGCTAAAGTGCCTAATTGTTTATGTTGGAGGCAGTAACTAGGAACTGTTTGGTTTTTAAGTGTGATATCTTGCAAGTCCAAAATCAGCTTCAAAGAGCTTCAAAAGGACTTTTGCTAGATGGCTCGGCGCCGTGAGTGTAGAGAAGGGTTAAAATGATATATAAGTCAGAGTTACCCCTTACTCAGTGTCTTCATGCAAATGGCTTCATGTCTGAATGTCCTTCATGTGTCTTCATGAGCTGCAAGTCTTGCTGTGATGTCAGCTGAAATATGGAAGAAATGGCCCATTCTGTATCCTGATGGCTTTCTTGTCCTAATCTTTAAGTAAGTGTCTATATTTTGCCTGTTATTTGTATAATCTGTTGTGTTCACCTTTATCAAGGAATAAATTATATTTTATCATATCTAAGTCTCGTCCCAGTTCAACCCAGTTATATATATATATATTATATATTTTTTGTATATTATTAATAGCCTATCGCAAAGCTCCCGTCACATCAATGTTTACATCATTTTTAACATACAGGCACAAGTAAAACACTCCATGTGAAAACAATGATGCTGAGGTGTCAACCTAGAGGGACTAAAATCAGTAAGACAGTGTAGCATGGGGTCACGGAGACAATTTGTGTAGCATGAATCGTGGATAAAGTTAGTGCCCTGCAAAGTGCAGCGTGTCACCACAAACACTGAGCGTTGCATCAAAACCTCTCCCAGTGCCCCCAAGAACACTCATCATGTGACCCCATGCCGCATGACCCCGCCGACTCGTCACCCAAGCCGACTGAGTCACGGTAAGTGAAGTTGCAGAGGCCTCGCGCGTTCCCCCAACATTTCATTTAAATGCCTTGGGGAAAAGCGCGGGGCCTCTGCAACCGCTGCGCCCCCCCAAAAAAAAATCGTGCCCCCCCCTGCTCTAATGTATGGATAAGAACACTATTCCAAAGAGTTAACACTCTATAGTATACTGACACACATTAAAAGAGGACCTAACCTACCTGGCGCTGTCAATTGAGTCAGGGCTGGGGATATATACGGAGAGGGCCGCTGAAATTGGGATGGAGAGCGGAAGGAGGAGGGGGAAGCAGAGCGTGATAGGAGGGCGCAGCAGAGGGTGGTTGGACCCAAACTAATTACCTAAGCTGCTGATCTCCTGTGATCTATCAGCAAAGATCCTTCTTCCCAGGGTTCACTAAATGGCTGCCTTTCCGTTTCAATCAATCCTTCAGTCAGTGTAACTCAGCAGCTACAATGTATTCTTATGTTACTAAGGAATCACTAACTATTGTTACAGTTTGCAGCTCAAACTGCTGGGAATATTGGCAACAAATTATCACAAACAGGAAAGTGTTACAAAGATCTTGCACTGCTGGGGAGGTTTGGTAAACCTGCTATAGAAATCACAGGATGATGAGTATATTAAAACTAATTAAACATGGCATTAAGAGTTGAATAATAAAAAAATAAAAAATACCAAAGGTAGTAAGTATTATCTAATACTACAGGACTGATTTATTTAAAAAACACATGTAGGATATTGCGTGGATTGCATCTCACATATAGATTTATATTTTCCTATAATCAGTTATGTAACACTATCAATGGGGTGCTTCTTTTCTTTATTCTTTCTATATCTGTTATGAACAGAACCTTAAGCAGCGATCCCCGCTTAAAGTGCCCTTTTTAAATTAAACTTACCCCTGGTTCCCACATACTTGTTTGTGCTTCTTTTGTGTCGGTGTTCACACAAAAAAAAATCACATTTATGGTGGGGAAGGGGGCGTGCGGGGTGGTATGGGGTGGGAGGGGGAGGGGTCACTAATATAAAACCACGTCTATTGGCCACCGGAGCGAGAAGTGACCCTGCAGCCATTTTGTGTCCGGTGACCAGATATTGTATTCAGTGGCAGACCTACGGGAAACAGTGGTCCCCCGATGTCAGGAGACCAAGGATTAGCTCAAAGGGACTCTCCAGTTCAGGTAAGGAAGTCAAAGGAAATTCATAGAGAAACATCAAGCAGCATAGCTTGCTACGTTATGTACAGCAGTTTGAAGCCAGGCTTTCTAAACGCTGCCTTTGGCTGTCTGGAGATTGTTACATTCCAGGAAAAGGTTGTGCTGGTACAACTGTAGTTTTAAGGAACTCACTGGGTGTGCTGGCGTTTAGGAAACAAAAGCACTCCTTTTGCTCGTTTTGTTGAATGCATAAAAAAAAGATCAAAAACACATTTCCCAAAAGTAGTCTCTACTATTGTATTCAAGAAAACTAAATGACCTCTACTGTCCCTTATTAGTGATTTAACACGAGATATACTCTCTGTTGTGTCTTTAGATAGATACAATGCCCTTAGATCTCTACAATCAACAATTTGACTCAAAAAATATTTTTACGTGGAAGAAAGATTTAAAATCAATCCCCGTAAATCAAAAATGTTATAAAGAGCAATATAGGAGCGGTTAGTGCAATGAAAGAAATAATCTTAATACTAGAGAATCTTGCCAAGACACTTAATTATGTCTCAATAATTAGTGTTAATAATGAATATACTGTATGTACCCAAGTTTACTGTGTATCTTTTATGTCTAAATCTATAACTGTTTCATGTACATTTCTGTTGAAGATATGTTTTAACGTTTTATGGTTAATCATGTTTATATGTTTCCTATGCCCTGATTTTTATTCGGATTGTTACTTTTTTGTTTTATAAAAAAAATGACCAGTAAAAAAAAAAGTACAGCTTTGGTTCACATTTAGTCAAATATTGTATTTTATTGTTACTGTTTAGTAAATTAAAACCATCTAAACTTAAAAATATATATATGAATCATGGAGACTGCGAGTAAAATAATAAGAACCTGTGTATCCACAGCACATGCCTTAGAATATGTCACCTGCGTTATAGTCAGTGTTCTGTGCACCACAAGTGACAACATTGTGCATAATACTAACACAAACATGCCACGTTAGCTTGACACCAGCCTCATACTTGTAGGATGATGACCCCTTGGGTGTATTCCGATGGAGATTGTCTTTTACCAATACTACAATTACAATGCTTCGTAATGGAAGAACACTGCAGAATATCCTGAAGGGAAACAGACATTCAACACAGCTGCCAAGGCCCAATCAGTCAGGTCAGTAAATCAGTCTGATTTATGACTGCATAAAGCACCTTGAACACACCTTACCCCATGCACAGGGAAAGAAATGAACACACCTCCACTGACGCGTTTCACGGCTAACAACATCACTTACGCAGACAGCAGCAGAGAACTAATCTGTAGCAATTCCAGGGCTCCGATGATTAGGGCTACATTTAAATAAATAAAAATGTTTTAAGGACACGTACAACAATGGCATTTTTGTGGTTTCCCAAAACATCTTTGAACTAAAAAAAGGTAATTACAGTATATACTGTATCTGTATCTATATTAAACACAGAAACATCGGGATATGTCTTTATGATGGACTGAATAAACCCCTTTTTTCTTCTAATCCCTGTGCTGTGCTGGTATTTCGATCACTTCTGTGCTCTCTACTGACTTCTACTACTTACCTTTACCGTGCAACCCCTTACTCCTCTGCGGAGGTATCCAACCTAGTGTGTGCGGCCATTTTGTCCTAAATACATATAAATATTATATATATATATAAATAAAGACATGCGAAGTGACTGTGGGATATTAGTGAAATGAATGACCAATGCAATTAAGTGCTTGGGATATTAGAATCCCGCACCTTGGACAGCTGTGGGCACTTTTCTATTGGTCTCCAGGGCAGAAACATGGGCCTCCCAATTTTTATTATTTTAAACTTTAAATAGAAACTAAAAAACAGAATGTGTGCACTTCTACAGCTGTTTCCATGTGAAACACTACTTTTATTATGACAAAAGGAAATCACAAAGTCTCAGGGTGGTCACTTCTAAAGAGGCAATTCATGCTGTATTTAATAATAATAATAATAATAATAATAATCTTTTTTGATTTAATATATGCAGCCTTTGATTACCTAAGCAGCCAATCGATTCATTCTCCTGTGATCGATCAGCAACAATCCTGCTTCCAGGGTTCATTAAATGGCTGCCTTTCAGTTTCAATCAATCCTTCAGTCAGTGTAACTCAGCAGCTACAATGTATCCTGATACTACTAAGGCAACATCTATTGTTGCTGCATGGTCACAGCTTTACGCACAGCCAGGGTTAAGATGCATAACCAGAAAACCCACCCACAGACAGCCCTGCCTAAGACATGCAAATGAGCATACAGGAATATTTGCTATATGCTTTGCTGTGGTGGGTTTTTTTTTCACTTTTTTTACTCACCATAACTTAACTAAGTATGGTAAACCCCATCCTTATTGCTTCATTGCATAGCCAGTTAACCAACCCCACACTGAGGAGACCCATTAAGGTTGAAACAGCTGTCTGTGGGTGGGTTTTCTGGCTATGTACCTTAACCCTGGCTGTGCGTAAAGCTGTGACCATGCATCAAGCTTAAGCCTATAGGGAACCATGTTAAAAATGGTTTTGAAGCAAAAGGTGACACTGTCATTTCCCAGAATCCCTTGCTGCAGTGGAAGTGCTGGGTGATAATGGTGAAAGTTGGGGTTGCAGACCTGCCTAAGACATGCAAATGCGCATACAGGAATATTTGCTATGTATATGTATATGTATGTAAAGGTATCAGTACCGTGTTAGCCGAGCTTTAATAATCAAAAATGAATAGACAATACCGTTCTGTGGCTAACAAAATGCTTTTATTCTTGCGAGCTTTCGAGATACACTGATCTCTTCTTCCGGCGATGTTACAATGAATGAAGCTAAAAAGGGGTTTAAACTTAAAACCAGTGCATACTGGAATGTGATCTGTGATGGAAGACAATCCCTCCCCGTGCAGTTTTATGGCTAGAGGTGATCATATATATATATATATATAGATAAGATATATATTATAAACAAAAATCCTATGTAGGATATTGCATGGTTTGCTCATTTAAAGACAGAAATAATCATTTTTAAAGCTTAAGAAAAAGCTACCTTTAAAATATATTTTACTTTGAAGAACTGCTTTAAAATAAAGCATTCATGTTACCGGACTACTATTGGTTTGGTTTCATTTGAGGTGCATCAAGCAACTGATAAGATCCTAATATTATCTAAGGGGCAACCTGGATATACAGTAGTAATATCACCAGAGCCAATCTTATTGCTTATACATTGATGGCACTTTTGCCAGTGAAGGCACAAACAAGCTTCTCCTATGGTGTAGATCTGTAGGAGAAGGGCTTTGGCCTCATGGTGACCTTCGTTATCAAAGGAGGATTTCACAATGTGTAATCACGTATCACTTATATTTTATTTCATGTAATGTCTGCTCTTGAAGTATGATCAGTAAGTTAAAGAGTAAATTAAGTAATGCCTCACTCTCACTGCTTAAAGCATGGAATAACAAAGGAGGGAGAGGCAGAAGGTGGTATGATACCTTTTATTGGAGCAAGGAGTAGTTGATCTGTTACAAGCTTTCGAACCTCTCAGGGTCCTTCATCGGGTATGGCAGCAATACAGAAACAAAATATTATTACACAGCTATACCCCCTGCACTAAAACACCCCTACAAATCATCCTCACACATTCTCTTTCTATCCATGCTTCTCCTCCTTGCTTCTGGGAATATCTCTCCCAATCCTGGTCCCTGCCTTATTTCTACATGCTCTCGTCCTCGCCTGCCAAATGCAACGTCTACTCCTTCTGGTGCCAAACCCTCTAACCTCATACCCATCCCCTGCCACCCTCCCTCCTCTCTCCCTTTCTCCTGTGCCCTTTGGAATCCTCGCTCCCTCTCTAACAAGTTCCTCTCTGTGCATGACTTCTTTCTCTCTCACTCTCTGCTCCTATTTGCTATAACTGAGACCTGGCTCACTCAGTCTGACTGCTCTGAAAGCTGCCCTCTCTTATGGTGGCCTCTCTCTCTCCCACACTCCACGGCCTGATGGTAAGGGTGACGGTGTGGGGCTCCTACTCTCCTCTCTCTGCCATTACTGAACCCTTCCTATTCCCCCTCTCTCTTTCCCTTCCTTTGAGACGCACACTGTCCAGATCTTCTCTCCTCTCCCTGTCCACGTGGCGGTCATCTATCCCCCACCTACCTCTACTCTTCCCCCTTCTGCCTTTCTCTCTCACTTTGAATCCTGGCTCTCTTTCTTTCTTTCTCTCCTCAAGACTCCCCTGTTCTTTTCCTTGGGGAATTCAACTGTCACATTGATGACCCCACTCTCCCTTGGGCTTCTCACTTTCTCTCTCTAACCTCTTCTTTTGGCCTTCAACAGTGGACTGCAACCAGCACACAAATTTACTTTTCAACCCCTGACCTTAAACCTACTGTACAGACCAAAGTTTCTGAATGTCTCTCTGCAATATCATCCTGCGATATCATTAGCCCTCCGCTGACTTAAACTTAACATGGCAAAAACAGAGCTCTTCAAACTTCTTCCCAAACCTGGCCCTACTAGCTTCTTCTACATTACTGTTGGAAGTACGATCATTCACCCAGTAGCCCAAGCACGCTGCCTAGGGGTCACACTCGACTCCTCTCTCACATTCTCCTCTCACATTCAAAACGTATCTAAAACCTGTCGCTTTTTCCTCCGCAATATAACAAAGATACGCCTCTTCCTCTGTTGCTCGACTGCTAAAACTCTGACTCAGGCCCTCATTCTCTCCCGTCTCAATTACTGTAACCTCCTGCTGTCCGGCCTTCCTGCCTCTCACCTGTCTCCCCTATAATCTATCCTAAATGCTGCTGCCAGAATCACTCTACTCTTTCCTAAATCTGTCTCAGTGTCTCCCTTGCTGAAATCACCCTACTGGCTTCCTATCAAATCCTGCATCTCGCACTCAATTCTCCTCCTCTCTTTTAAAGCTTTAGGCCTCGGGCATGGTCAGCGGCTTTAGCAGGGGCTCTCGCACGCGTCAGCACGCTTGGGGAAGCGTGTGTCTGACGGAGTTTTGAAATTTCCCCGCTTGCCGGAGCACAGGGCCGGTCACGTGAGCGGTTCGCCCAATCAGGGCGAACCAGCTCCGTGACGTCACTGGCCCGCCCCCAGACCCGCCCCCCGACACGCCCACGGACGGCGCACTGTGTACGGCCAGGGAAAGCACCACTTTCCCTGAGCCTCAGCGCGCCTCCGCACTGCTAGAACAACTATGTCCCAGGCCTTACACTGTTCTGCCACTACCTACATCTCAGCCCTAATTTCTCGCTATGCCCCATCCCGACTCTTGCGTTCTGCCAAGGATTCCTTCTCTCTACCCCCTTTGTATCTAAAGCCCTCTCCCGCCTTAAACCTTTCTCACTGACTTCCCCACACCTCTGGAATGCCCTTCCCCTCAATACCCGACTAGCACCCTCTCTATCCACCTTTAAAACCCTTAAGACACACCTGCTTAAAGAAGCATATGAGTTGCACCGTGGCTAATACTATACACATGATACATAAAGTTTGGCCCCCTACAGACGCACTTACCAGAATGCCTTTCTACTGTCTCTGTATGTTCTTCCTACCTACCAATTAGAGTGTAAGCTCTTCGGAGCAGACAATCCTCTTCCGAAATGTTACTTTTATGTCTGAAGCACTTATTCCAACGATGTGTTATTTGTATTATTTGTTATTTATATGATTGTCCTGTGTATTACTACTGTGAAGTGCTATGTACATTAATGGCGCTATATAAATAAAGACATACAATACACACACACACACATACATACATAATATACAGTGATTGTAAGAGGAATATTTCGTTGCAATGGATGTTGAGAGGATGTTGGAAATAAAATGTGGTACAAACAGGTACCGTGGTGTGAAAATTAACAGTAGAAACATAAAAGGCTTCTCTCTATTAAAATGCGAAAGTAGCCTTGACAGTCAGGCGATGCGAGAGGGGAGTGGAATGGGACAGGCCAGTGTGTGTAAATATCTATCTATAAACCCACTTTAACTATTTTAATGTCTGGTTATCTATATAAAGAATGTTATCAGGAAATAGTGCATATATACCCACCCTACTTTGCTTAAAGCAGGAATACCATGGTCTATCTAATGCCTGCAAAACCTCAGGTCAAGAAACAGAAAATCCCCCGTGATGTTCTTACTTATTAAGTCAAAATGAGTCATTTCAGTGTCATTTTGCTGCAAGTTGTACTCACTGGGTTTTACGATTGTGTCAGCTATTTCCATTGGAGGCACAGAAGGGTGAGACATTTTTAGACAGATAGTTCTGGGAATCACATTATATATGCGAAAAGATACCCACTCAAGACACACACACACACACATGACCGGGGCTTAAGGCTTCCCTGACTAGTAGAAGAGTGCTGTACATCATATTGAGTTGACATCCAGGAGTGATATGAGCGTTAGGAACAGGAGAATGTATGAGGGACACTAATAAAATAGCACAGAGGCAGCTGCAAAAATATAGGCTATTTAATGAAACTTTGGGTACTAAAGGGAACAAATAACGTTTCAGGGCAGATGCCCTTTTGTCAGATCACTCCTCTGAAATGTTATTTGTTCCTTTTTGTCCACTAAATTTAATTAAACACCCTATATTTTTGCAGCTAACATTTCTGTACCAATATGTACATGAGTGGTTTAGCCAGACCAGGGCCAGACCGTCCTTTAGGCGAACCTAGGTGGTCGCCTTGGGCGCAAATGTACGAGGGGCGCATTAATTATAATAATGATTTTTTACTCTTATTATTTTCTATTTATTTATCTTTTTTTTAAAATAATTTTTCTTTTTTTTGTCCGGTATTTTGGCGCTTTATTTTGCGTCGTGCTGAGGTGCGGTTGCACCCCCTGAAGCCCCGATAGCTACGCTGAGGCCCTTAGGAACTTGCCTGTCTGCCGCCTGGGCCTGCCGCCCTGCTTCTCCTTCAGAATCCAGCGTCAAATGACAGCGCGGACGTCAGCGACGTGACGTTGTACGGCATCTCGTTATCATGGTAACGCGGTGTCACGACATCATTTGACTGTGCAACGTCACGGTTGCCATGGCAACAAGACGCCGTGTGACATCCCCGGCGTCATTTGATGTACGATTTTGAAGGACAAGCAAAGCAGCAGAATGGAGGCGGCCGGCACAGGTACATAAGTCCTTCCCATTAGGTCCAATAGGCGGATGGATGGTACAGAATACAACTAGGGCGCAATTTTGAAGTTTCGCCTTGGGCGCATGAAACCCTTGCGCCGGCCCCGAGCCAGGCCCCCTCTGTGTGCCTGAGCACCTTGCTTTGTATGCTCAATTTTTTCCTGGACTTAATTGAACCTTTTGTGCACACTTCTATCTCCCTGGGATATGAGTGATAGCAATGAGTATATTTGTCGTAGGCCTGGAGCACAGTGGTCTAAAGCGGCAAATTTGAACGAACATTGGCTAGCATTATAAAGATCAGATCAGTAGTTTATTATTTTAAGGTGAGTCATGGGTACACCTGAAGTTGTTTATTTTGGACTGCGCTCACTGGGTTGCTGTCATTTTGACAGACCAAGAGAAATGTAAACCCCGCATATGCTTCCGCTCCTTGGAAATGCTTATTGTATGTCAATTTGTAGCTGCAGTGGATTGCAAAACACTGTGAGACATGCTGTAACAAAGTATGTCACAATATAGTTCTAATAAAGATATTCATCATTTATTTTCAGTGTTGGTGCATTTAAATTCTTTGCTTTCAGGATTATTGATATGTGACTCGCCTTCTGCATCTAAAGTGACTAAATCTGATCATTGCAACATAAGTTAAACTTAAAAAAAAACGAATTGTGCCAATATAAGTAATGGATTGAAATGAAGGATGGAAACATCGAAACCCCTATCAATAAAAGCATGGCATGTAATAGCTAAGCACTAGTTATACATTTATATTAATTTTGTCTAAACCAAAAAGATAAAAGACTGATCTTTTCCTGCTTTGAAACCCCCCATTTCAGATATTTGGAGACCTGTAACGTTGTTTTTTTGGTACAAATAACTTAATATACAGACAGGAACACATCCAACCTAAATGCCCCACCTGGCTGAGCTTCTGTAGATCATACCTACAGAAATAAGTCAGTAATAAGCTTTATCTAATTCCTTTAATTATTACATGTGCAAATGAATAGTACATATTGGATCCTTTTTTTTTTTTTTTAATTTGCAGAAAAAACAATGAGGAAAATAAAATGAATATAAAAAATAGTCCGTATGAAACATGTTACCCATAAATAGTTTAGAGTATTCAAGCTTTTAACCATCACACGGTTCTACTTCAGGTATGACCCCTAATTTTTACAGACGTGCAGGTAGGTGCATTCCCGAAGGACCACCAGCAGATTACTGGACTATTAGACTAAGATGCCACATCTGCTCCTCACAGTGTAGTTACCACAATCTCAATTACTACTGTAGATGTAGAGAACACGATGGGATATGACAAGAAAATTACATTTACACTTATGAATAAACTGTATTGAGATTTATAAACATTTGGATACGTATATTTACACTGAAAACACTAAGCTATAGATAAACTGTATTTACCTTTGTATTCATCGAAAGACTTGAGTGGTTTAACTAAACCTGGGAGCCTCGTAAATTTGTTAGGATATCAATGCCGAGGCAATAGGCACCCCTGAGTTGTGATACCATCAGGTAACCTGATCTGCTGTAAATGTCCATTGGTTGCACTTTAAAGAATGAAGTGAGGATTGTAAAGGATCCTAAAAATTAGGCTACAGCTTTCCTCATCTGTTTTCACTTCTGAACCTGCCTCTTTTTACCTTCTTTCTGTTACTGTCTTTTCCAAAAAGAAAATCCTGCTTAATTATGACACAACAATGGGGGTTATTAATTAAGCTGCAATAGTGCCGATCTGGGCACTATCACACTCAAACGTCTATTGCATTTGATGGGAGTTTCCGTGTGATAGTGCATTGATTGGCGCTATCACAGTTTAATGAATAACCCCCAATGTCTACAAAGATAAGCATATTGCCCTTTCAAGTGGCAACATTTGCTATTGTCTTGTAAAGAAAACATCACCTGCCTTTTAGCCACAATTAAACATGAGAAACAAACATCAATAACATCTGGTGAATTGGTGGCCCAACCCATGGATGTAGTCTCACTGCACCTAATGCATTGTTCTTAAAATATTCATAGGTAGACATTACTTCAGGGGTAGACTTTCCTGCTGACTATTAATGGGGTTAAAGGCATTTGGAAGCCAGTGCTAGAAAATATGTATACTGTATTTAGAATGCAGGGAGCTATAATAAAAAGTAGAGACTGGATACATGATGGACTTGTTCAGACTTATTTAAAAGGAAGCCAGCTGAATGAAAGACTTGTTCAGCCTCATTGAACAGGCAGTAGGATAACTAAAACGTTGTTCAGTGTAACTATAATTCTACCATGCCAGACTAATTATAATATGCCAGCCTAACCCTTCCATGCAAGACTAATTCTAATATGCCAGCCTAACCCTACCATGCCAGACTAATTCTAATATGCCAGCCTAACCCTACCATGCAAGACTAATTCTAATAAGCCAACCTAAACCTAATCATAACCCTACAATGCCATCTTAATTCTAATATGCCATCCTAACCCTACCATGCCAGATTAATTCTAATATGCCAGCCTAACCCTACCATGCCAGACTAATTCTAATATGCCAGCCTAACCCTACCATGCAAGACTAATTCTAATATGCCAACCTAAACCTAATCATAACCCTACAATGCCATCTTAATTCTAATATGCCATCCTAACCCTACCATGCCAGATTAATTCTAATATGCCAGCCTAACCCTACCATGCCAGATTAATTCTAATATGCCAGCCTAACCCTACCATGCCAGATTAATTCTAATATGCCAGCCTAATACCGTAACCCTAATATGACAGACAGTCTGACCCTAATATGCCAGCACAGTCTGAGTACTTATAAACTGGGAATAAATCATTCATGCCTAAATAAGGGAGAGGGAGGAGGTTACAGAGCTGGCTGCAGGATAAATAGACACTGGTAATATAAACAAGTACAGGTTACCAAAATAATCCCTGCATTGAGGAGCTAACAGTCTAATAATAAACAGAGACAGTATAATAGGTTTCAGTATTTGCCGTGATATGTAATGTTACTACACAAGGCAGTGGCTTTTCTATTTGCACCTTTATTTTGTGTTACTTACAGATATAAATCCTTTTTTAGGAATCCGTGGTTGGAAGGACAGACCACATAGAACATTGTTGTCGACAAAACAAGTAGGGAGGGGATCGTTTAGAAATTGCTGGGTACATGTTGTGGCAAAATGTGGAACAAGTCATTTACATTTCATTTCGTAAAAATTCGTTTTTCCTGGTATGTTATATTAGTTATAAACTATCTGTCTACAATGTTTAGGTTAGTGCATTACAATAAACTCACCACTTCTAATTGTGTTTGGTTTCTCTGTGTACAGTAGCTCAGCGTAGATTTTAATGGGCCATGAGATTACAAAAACAAACAAAAAAATAACAAACTGTTTGAGCCTAGCCCTGCTAAATTGGGTCAGGTGGTCACCCAATATTGTACTATACAGTATATATTACACGCAATGTACTCAGCTCCCAACCCAACCTGTGTGGTGCGGAGGAGGGGTCTTTATGAAAGGAGTGCTGCCTGTTCTCCTCTGAGGGATTTAGGATGGAGTGTGCAGAACACTTACTTGTTGTTGAATATCTCTGATGCCAGAGGGGATGGTGGTGGAGATGAGGACGAGGAGCCCTCGCTTCTCCTCTTCTTTAGCCTCCAGCTTCCAAAGGATCTCCGCTTGCCCTCTGTTGGAGGTGTCCCATATAAAGAAGATGTCTCCCCAGCCTCCTCCTGCTCCTCCTCCGACCTTCTGTGCTCTTGCGGACACCCTTCATGGGTACCCCCAGGGTCTCCTTTCTCGGGCTCAGCAGGCCGGCTCTTGTGGAAGAACCTCCCCAGCCTCTTGAAGCTGCCCTTTCTCTCCTTCTCCATAGTGACCCCTAGCAGCACCCACACACGCTAATGGTCCCAGCGGAATGATGGTGCGGTGCTGCACGGTAGGTGCTCCAATGAGTATGATCTCCCGTATATAGGCGGGTAAGTAGGAGGGCTTTGTGTGTCTGAGTAGGCAGGAACTGTTGCAGATGAATGTACCAGTGGCAACGTGATTCTGCATACAGGTATCTAAACAGTTAAGGACTTTTGTACATAAACATCCAAATAGAAATGTTGATGTGTACATAGGCGTGCCAAGGGTTCCTCAACAAGTGTTCCACTATGTAGAAGGTGTCCTGGTATAAATGTCTCCAACCGATAGATACTAATGCATGCAGGTGTCCCAAAAGGTGCTACTACAGATAGCTGCCCCAGAACAAGGTAGGCGCCTCCTGAAGGTAGTTGTACCTGTAGGTAGATGAACCTGTGTACAGGTACTCCACAACCGCCTTGCTGTGGATACAGGTGACCCTGTAGTAGGTTATAGTAGTAGGTTAGTTGTACACAGATGTTCCAGTGAGTAAGTGCTCAGCATCCAGGTGTCCCAGTTAGGAGAGTGCTGCTGCAGGTAGATATCCCAATAGGTAGGTGCGCTTCAGTTCTGCTATATATTATGCTCCTTCACTTGTGCCAGTAGATAAATGCTGCTGCGAACAGGTTATCCTAGTAAGTAAGTGGCCCCGCAAAAAAAGGTGCTCCTACAGAGGAGGAGCCGTGTTGCCCCAGTGTGCTGGTGCCCCCGTGCTGGCTGCCCCAGCAGATTGCAGGAGTACATGTTCACTCAGTGTCAGGCTGGGCTGGTCACCTCTTCTCTTATTTACCCACTCATGGAAGGAGGCGATAGACCGTCATCAGACAGAGGGGAATGAGGTAAAACAGGCTGCCGACAGACCCCCCCGAGGGGTGAGCAGTGCTGGGCGCTGTGTATTTATTTTGATGTGTAGGTGTGTAATGTAAGTATGTGTGCTGAGCACTTGAGAGAGGAGAAACACGGCGTGTGTGATCAGCTTGCTGCAGAAGGGAGGAGGCGAGGTGGAGTCAGGCAGCAGGCTCAGGCTCCCCCTACCAGGCACATTACTTCTTCACTGAGGCTGAGGGCAGCGGCTGCAGTAGTATTAGAGTGTCAGCTCTGCTTCCCAGGTTTGCTGCTGGACCAGTGTTATAATAAATCAAGTAGCTACAATTCGTGGGCTGCAGAGACAGTCCTAGAGTGGTTACAAAATACTGGTTACAAAATAGGCAAGCAGGCAAAGCTGCCAATAGAAGTGTCTTATTTCAACATATAGAGATTTGGTTTGTGTTAACTCAGTAAACAGAGAGGGCTGGACTAAATACTTTATTTCAACAGGGGGAAAGGTTGCAACATGGTATATTTGTTTATTTTGAAAGCTGCAACTTATACGAGTGTAGCTTTCTAATGTAGTTTCACTTATATAATATATGTATTAAATGAGCAAAACCAAGCAATATCTTACATGTGGTTTTTTTGTATTTTTTTTTAAAATAAATCCGTTTTGCAGTATTATATAATATTTAGTACTTTTTTTTTATTTTAAAATTCAACTTTAATGCAATTTGTAATGAGTTTTATTACACAGCATCTTCTGATATCTACAGCAGGGTTAGCCCACCTCCCCAGCAGTGCAAGATATTTGTAACTCTTTCCTATTTGTTGCCAATATTCCCAGCAGTTTGAGTGGCAAACTGTAACAATAGATAACGTTACTTTAGTAATATAAGAATACATTGTAGCTGCTGAGTTACACCTTCAAGGATTGATTTGAAACGGAAAGGCAGCCATTTAGTGAACCTGGGAAGCGGGATTTTGCTGATCGATCACAGGGAACTAATTGATCGCCAGCTCAGGTAATTCGTTTTCAATAAAGGTAATCAAATGCTGCATATATTACAACAAAAATAAATAAATGTTAGGATGCTTGGATCGCCTCTTTAAGCTGGAATTGCTGTGTTACTCTGCATTAATATTGCTAGAAATAAGGCACTCCTTGCTCGCATTTGCCACGAACATAAGAAACCGATCTTACATGTGACATTCAGTATCCGGACGTTCCTCCTTCTCCTTCTGTGCACCCCAAAACTGGAACAACCTACCAGAGACTCTCACATCCACCACCAGTTTAAGTTCTTTCAAATCTAAGGCTGTCTCACATTTTAACCTGGTCTGTAACTGTTTCATACGCTCATAATATATATTTTCTTTAACTGTGCACGCAATGTCTTGTATATAATGTATACCCTGTTCATTTATGTAACTGTATTTGTAACCATGTATTATTTGTTTTACTCTGTGCCCAGGAAATACTTGAAAACGAGAGGTAACTCTCAATGTATCACTTCCTGGTAAAATATTTTACAAATAAATAAAATAAATAAATACCTTGTTTATTTGGACTAACAAGTGATCATTTAGGACAAGCTTTCCACTCTATGTTAAACCTGAGGAAGAGAGTAGAAATCTCGAAAGGTTGTTAGTCCAAATAAAAAAAGGTATCAGCACTGAAGTACTCATTTATTTTGCACTTTTGCATCTGCACTAACACGGCTACTTCTACTTACTTTGTGTCACAAATTCTTAGCCAGAAGAGTGTACACCGCTTCGGGCTTTTCTATTTTTAATATACAAATACAAGATTAAAAAATGATGTACAGAGAGGCAGAATGTGGTCAATCTTATTATAATCTGTGCGTCGTGTGACTCCTCAACTTCTCCTCCCACTGGCACACGCTAAATCGCTGATGCACATGGTGCAAAAACAATGATGGAAGGAGACATGATAACCTTTCACGTGCCAGGGTAGTCCGGGTAGAGCACCTCCGGCTCATCTGTATCATGTGATCGCTCCTTGAGTGATCACATGACACACCCAGGGCCGGATGCCGGGAAAACAAAAGTGGTGGGGGTGTCACGTCTGTTTGGATGGGGCTGGCTGCTCCGATAAGCCCCTAAAAAACTAGCACGTTCCTGGTATGTCATAAGGTCCTCTAGCGTGCCACAGGACAATGCTGCACCAGGTACGTTATTATGTCACTGTACATATTTTGCTAGCAGTAACAGTAATTAGTGGTCTAACCACAAAGCAAATGGGTGGGAATTTTGTGAGTCAGGGCTCCACACAGCTACTCTTCCATGTCTGAGACCTGAAATATTACCTTAATCTAGGCTCTGCATTAAATATCCTTACTTGTTTTCAAAATCTGGGTTTTCTGAGCCTCCAACTCATGGTAGGCCAGAGGGGTCACCAGGGGGGCATCTAGACCCCCTAGGGCCCTTTCCCCAAGGCTGGTGTGTTGTCAGCCTGTGATTGGCTGACAATGTTGGCTGACATTGTTGTGAGACAAAACACCTTTACCTGCAGAGCTCGAGCCATACCCAGATTTTTGTATGGAGCAAAATATGGATTGGTCCTCGATTGGATGGGTATGTGGGAAGTAGCATGGAGGGCATGGCCTTGAGGCAGCGTTATGCCAGTTGCCTCCTAAGTTCAAGTTCAAGGGCACCTTAATTGATTTAAGGCAAGAGGGGTGATTGGTGTCTTCAGGGCTGGGACGTTTCAAGTGCCAGGTGTTATATATTTATATACATGTGTTATTATAGTTGTACAGTAATTAAGATGTTGTGGTTTGGTAATTTAATAAATGCTGTGGCCTTTACCTCCAGTAAGGTGCGGTGTGGTTATTTATTTAGGTTCCAGACTTCTCATTTCTAAAGATATATGAATGAAAGATTTGCACACGTGCCGTTTCTGCAAATTTTAGACTTTTACAGCTGGACAGAAATTATATAAAAAGATATATGAACATCACATACTGTAAAGTTCTTAATTTGGAAGCCTCTCTTGCCCCAACGTTCATGAATATCTTTGCCATGCTTTTTCAATAGCTGGAAGATTTAAGAAGCTTGAAATAACTGGCAGCACCAAGTATCTTGGGAACCAGAGGGCCCCCTGAGTTGAAATTAACGCAGTTCATCTCTAGGGACCCCTGCTTCCTAATCATTAAAAAAAAGGTGACCCTAGGGAAGAATGCTCTTTTAAGAAACACCACAAAAAAAATGACATTATTAATTCATTGAAATTGAAAATTGCTGAAAGGTAAACCGTAAAGTGTAGGATGGATGTCAATAAAGGAAAGGTAATTTCTAAATCCCAAATATTTTTGTAACCATCTGGTACTGTGATATTAAAATAATCTTGCTCTCCTGCATTCAAATACAGTGTCATTTCATTTTGGATTGGAAGTTGGGTCATGTTTGTCATACGGCGTACTGACTAATCGTTTTGTTCTAATGAAATGTTGTCTAAAAGGCTACATAATCATCTGCTGTCAGGAGTAGAGGTGTGAAACTTTTGCAGGAGTTTGCAAACCATACGTAATTTACCCTTTTTTGTGCCGGTGAAACATTTTGTGGCTTAGTCAGAGTTCGCAAGCGATTCACCATGTAATAATTCAATGTGCATTGCAATTTGTATGTATGCAGATGACACAATCCTATATGCACACAGCCATAGCCTCTCTGACCTTCAATACATACTTCAGTCTGACTTTTTCAGACACGAAAACTGGATTTCCCAAAACAAACTGTTTTTAAACACTGACAAGACTGTAACAATGGTATTTGGGACCAAGACTAAATTTTTAAAGCTTCCAGCGACTGAGCTCCAGATTACAACCAACACTCACACCACCCTAACACCTGTCACTAGTTTTAAATACCTGGGCATATGGTTTGACTCCCACTTAACATTCGGGATGCACATTAATACCCTGACAACCAAGACCTATGCCAAACTAGGGGTACTCTACAGGAACAAATCCTCCCTAAGTCTCCTGGTCAGAAAACGTATCGCACAGCAGATGTTAATGCCAATTATTGACTATGGAGACATAGTATATGGCTCGGCACCTCAAACCCACCTTAGCAAACTTGACACCCTCTACAACTCAATTTGTCATTTTGTTCTCCAATGCAACTATAACACACATCACTGCGAAATGCTCAAAGAACTAGATTGGTCATCACTCGAGTCTAGGCGCAAAGTTCACCTTTCCTGTCTTGCCTTCAAATTCTTTATGGGCAAGCTACCCAGCTACCTGAACAAGCTCCTCACCCCTACCACATGCAGCACCTATCATCTGAGATCAGACTCCAAAAGACTGTTCATGGTCCCAAGGCTCAACAAAGTATCCGGCCGCTCCTCCTTCTCTTACCGTGCACCCCAAAACTGGAACAACCTACCGGAGACTCTTACATCCACCACCAGTCTAAGTTCTTTCAAATCTAAGGCTGTCACACATTTTAATGTGGTCTGTAATTGTTTCATACGCCCATAATACAAATTATCTTTAACTGTGCATGCAATGTCTTGTATATAATATATTTTAGAAATAAATAAATAATTTATTTGAATATACTAATTTGCCAAATTCTCTAAATGGCTAGATTTGTTTAATTCTTACACTAGAAATAGGACACACGTGCCATGCTTTGTTCACTCTAGAGATATTTAGCTGAACACTTGAGGAATTTCAAAATCGAATATTGATTTTATGTCATTATTAGCCCTTTGCGGCTTATGGAAAGGAAGGTTTCAGGTCAAATGTTACCTTTCAGGGCTTTACATAAGAAAAAAAGAGATTGAAAAAGTTACTTTTATTTATCTGTGACATTTAACATCTCAGGAACGAAGAGGGCAAAAAGGTGTGGAAGAGACTGAGACTGCTCATCCCAAGAAACAACATTCAGAATATACCAGTAGGCAGAACTGTCAAGGGCCCTCACTCATGAAAGGGCCCCACACATGCGCCAAATATGCGTGAGACACCTCCTCACTTCCGGAGCACGGGATCCACTGTCGGGGGCGGGGTCTGTGATACTGGGTGGTGGGGTTATGAAGCGTGGTGGTGGAGTTATGATGTATGGGAAGAGTTATGGTAGATGGGGGCATGGCTAAGACTCATGGGCGTGAGACAGAACCCCAATGTGTGAGACTTGACAGGGCTGCAGCATGTGTCACCGTTGCTGTCAGAGGGCCCGGAAAAAAGAATTGCAATGTATTGATAGCCCCACTGGCAAAGTTAAAGAGGCATTTAGAGAATTGGTGGTATTGTGTGTGAATTAAAAAAAAATGATTAGATATTGGGGAAAACATTTTTGAACTGTATTTTGGACTATTTACAAAAGATGTAAGCAATGTTTATTCTGTAAACACAAAAAGTGAATGACGCTTTCTAAAATGACCCCGATTTTTCTTTTAAAAGAAGATGAAATTGGGAGTTCTTAAATTAAAAAATTGCGGTGCTCCCGATGTCAATGTGAACAAAAGTAGCGGTGCTCTGTACCGCCATGTACCTCACACTTTGACCACAGCGGTTCATGTTTGTGTGGGTCGGTCTGCATTTGAAGAGCAGATATAAAGATTCTGGGGATTAATCTGTAAATCAAGTGAGGCCATTTATCGTCTTGTTTTTACAGAAATTGCCTTTATGCTTTCATTTCATGCATTAACCAGACCAGGAAAGCAAGTATAAAGCCAGCAACCCTTTCATACAAAGCTACTTTATCAATCTGGGGATTTAGCCTGTATCCTATCAGTCTGAAAAATCCCAAATCACCATTTTTTTACCTCCTCCTATTTGTAGAGTATTACAATGTACATTTTCTTTGTGTTTTAATAACATTGTAGAACAGTTAAGATTACACCTACAAATCATTTACATTTGTTTTAAGACTAACACTGCTACAACATCCTAAATTACTGCAACATTCATGATTCATGGGAAATGTTGTTGTTATGGTGAAGTAATAATGTGCCAAGTATTCTTTGTGTGTCAAAGTTTGCTTTGGGCGATGTCAAGAATTGGGAGTTGAAAGCTCTGTGTTTTATCAGTGACTGCATCTGTATTTGCATTAAATTTAAATAAAGCACCTTGAGGGTGAAACTGTAGAAAGTAGACAAAGAACATTGATGTAATTATGCAGCCACCCATGTCGTTGAATATAGAAAACTAGCTGATATACCCGGTGTTGCCCAGGCTTGCAGGGGCGGGGGGCGTGGAGTGGAAGGGCGGGGGAGGGGGGTGCGTGGAAGGGCGTGGGAGCGAAGGGTGGGGGGGCAAGGGGCATGGAAGGGCGGGGGGGGCAAGGGGCGTGGAAGGGCGGGGGAGGGGGGTGCGTGGAAGGGCGTGGGAGCGAAGGGTGGGGGGGCAAGGGGCATGGAAGGGCGGGGGGGGCAAGGGGCGTGGAAGGGCGGGGGGACAAGGGGCATGGAAGGGCGGGGGGGCAAGGGGGGCGTGGAAGGGCAGGGGTGGGGGATTGCGGTGGGTGGAGGGCAGGGAGGGCAGGGAGGGCAGGGAGGGCGAAGGGCAGGGAGGGAAAAGGGCAGGGAGGGAAAAGGGCAGGGAGGGCGAAGGGCAAAGGGCAGGGAGGGCAGGGAGGGCAAAGGAGGGCAGGGAGGGCGAAGGGCAGGGAGGGCAGGGAGGGCAAAGGGCAGGGAGGGCAAAGGGCAGGGAGGTTGAAGGGCGAACGGCAGGGAGGGCAAAGGGCAGGGAAGGCAGGGAGGGCGAAGGAGGGCAGGAAGGGTGAAGGAGGGCAGGGAGGGCGAAGGGCAAGGAGGGCAGGGAGGGCGAAGGGCAAGGAGGGCAGGGAGGGCAAAGGGCAGGGAGGGCAAAGGGCAGGGAGGGCAAAGGGCAGGGAGGGCAAAGGGCAGGGAGGTTGAAGGGCGAACGGCAGGGAGGGCAAAGGGCAGGGAAGGCAGGGAGGGCGAAGGAGGGCAGGAAGGGTGAAGGAGGGCAGGGAGGGTGAAGGGCAAGGAGGGCAGGGAGGGCAAAGGGCAGGGAGGGCAAGGAGGGCAGGGAGGGCAAAGGGCAGGGAGGGCAAAGGGCAGGGAGGTTGAAGGGCGAACGGCAGGGAGGGCAAAGGGCAGGGAGGGCGAAGGAGGGCAGGAAGGGTGAAGGAGGGCAGGGAGGGTGAAGGGCAAGGAGGGTGAAGGGCAAGGAGGGCAGGGAGGGCGAAAGGCAGGGAGGGCGAGTGTGAAGGGCAGGGAGGGGGGTGAAGGGCAGGGAGGGGTGAAGGGCAGGGAGGGGTGAAGGGCAGGGGGGGTGAAGGGGAGGGGTGAAGGGCAGGGAGGGTGAAGGGAAGGGAGGGTGGTGGGAGGTAAAGGGCAGGAAGGGTGAAGGGCAGGGATGGAGGGTAGGGAGGGGTGAAGGGCAGGGAGGGTGAAGGGCAGGGAGAGTGGGGGGGTGAAGGGCAGGGAGAGTGGGGGGGGGGTGAAGGGCAGGGAGGGTGGGGGGTGAAGGGCAGGGAGGGTGGGACACGTGAAAGATCCCTTCTCCTGCGTTTCCTCACCTCGCAGCCGGCCGCGCTCCTCCTCTTCCTCCAGGTACCGGCCGCCCTCCTCCTCCTCCACCTCAGGTTCCTCAGCGGTGTCCGTTACCCCCGGCGAGGCGGAGCTGAGATGCTCAGGTGAGGAGGTGGTGTGGGCCGCCGGCCCGTACAGCTCCCGACTGAGAGAGCCGGAGGAGCGCTCTCGGGGATGGTGAGCTGGGGGAGCGGCCTGTGGGCCTGTGGGAGGTGAGAGCCGGAGAAAGAGCATGCTCTTGGGGGGGGGGGGGGGGTAGTGGGAGCGGTCTGTGGGAAGGAGCGCCGGGGAAGGGTGAGAGCACCAGGGGAGAGGGAGAGCGCCGGAGAAGGGTGAGTGCCGAATGAGAGCGCCGGGGGAGAGGGAGAGTGCCGGGGAAGGGTGAGCGCCGGGGGAGAGTGCCGGGGGAGTGGGAGAGTGCCGGGGAAGGGTGAGCGCCGGGGGAGAGTGCCGGGGGAGAGGGAGAGTGCCGGGGGAGAGGGAGTGCGCCAGGGGAAAGGGTGAGCGCCGGGGAAGGGTGAGCAGGCTCAAAGGCGTGGAGTGTGTGAAGCTGCGGGTATGCGGTGTGGTGTGTGAATGTAACAGTGGGCTAGAGCACCGGCCAATGAGAGCCATGGGGGGAGGGACACAGGGGGGTGCAGACACACCGGCCAATGAGAGCCGTGGGAGGGCGGGTGGACTGAAGGACCAATCAAATGGTCTACAGAGACTCACAAACAAGATTTTCAAATTTATATATATTTATATATATATAGATACACATGCAGTATTCTTTATAATATTACCACTGGGAAAATGTAACGTTTAAAGGTGTCGGGGAGTTTCTTTTTTTTTTAACTGTCTCAGTCAGATTGTGTTATAATTATAATAATAACTGTATTTTTATAGCGCTTTTCTCCCAATGAGACTCAAAGTGCTTCACAGTTACAAAATGGAGAAAATTATCAAATATTTAAAGTTATGAAAGAGACTAAACACAAGGAAACATATAATACAGGATGGGACGAAACTATTAAATGCCGGACAGGTTATAGTTAATTCATTAAATGCCTGGGTAAACAGGTAGGCCTGTTTTTATAGACATTTCTTAGACTAAGGAAAAGTGTAATTTGTAACAAGCCCCCCTTTTTAAGATTATGAGAAGGGTAATTAATAGATAAGTATGCAGTGACTTCCCTGACTCTCACGTTCCTCTATGTTCCCTGCTACTCTGGCCATTCCACCCGAATCCCAATAAAACACTGACACTAATTTGTATGTAAACACAGCCTCAACATTTTATTAAGTTAACATCATACAACTTGCTAGCTATTATTTGCATAACAAAAACAGCTTAAATGTACCGTTCAAAAATCCACATAATGCGAGCTAGTGACCACTGAAGCCAGGGCATGCGTATGACTTTACAGGGCCATGACAATGCCATGTCATATCACACCATGACGAGGTGGACCTCTGCGGAGAACACACACTCACACCACTCCCACACCCACATATCTACCTCTTTGCCGGTCCAGGGGTTCCGTGCGCCCTCATCTCTCCCTCCTGTCGGTGCTGGCATCAAACTTCTGTCCAGAGTGGGGAGTTGGAGGAGAGGGGATAGGAGAAAGAGGAGGGAGCGGAAATAGAGGAGGGAGTGCAGGCCCCCAGAGGCACGGGGCCCAAGGTGGCTGCCTTGCTCGCCTTGCCCTAAAGTAAGCCCTGCAAGGTAACATTAGACAAGCCAAAGGTCAGTGCAAGCCTCGCCGCAAAAGCTATCGGCTTTGCTACTACCATAAGATGCTCCAACTGGGGTCCGGAGCAAGTAAAACTCCCAATCGGAAGTAGAATCCCATGAGGGAAGAAAAATGCGGTGCACTGCTATAGTTCAAAGATGGTGGCTGGATCGCTCAAAATGATATATTAAACATATTTATTGGGCTGTTTGCAACATAATAAAATCAGGTAAGGAGAACAGGGAGAGAGAACCGCAGAGAGATATTGTCTAAGTCTAACTCCAGGGACTGCTATCTTTATGTTGTGAGGGGGCCGGGATTTGCCATCTTTGTTGCTTTTTTCAGACATGTATGTATGTATGTATGTATTGTGATGTCCACACCACGTTGCAGTCTCTTTTGTCCCAATTTAAGGCTGGAAAAACTGTATAAAGTTTGAACTGCAGGGGTTTTATTTACAGGGATTAAATCATACAGCAGACCCACCGTCCCTTTAAGTCAAAACAAATCATAAAATAAAATACCTATTCCTGTTAGGGTAAATATGCAACAATGTATATAGGCTCTGCACACAATAAGTAGGGCTTTGCTTATCTTAGTCTTTTTGGAGCAGACGTACCTGTTTCAGCACAGCCTTGTCGTCCTTCCTTCCTAGGGGA
This sequence comes from Ascaphus truei, assembly GCF_040206685.1. Taxonomy (NCBI): domain Eukaryota; kingdom Metazoa; phylum Chordata; class Amphibia; order Anura; family Ascaphidae; genus Ascaphus; species Ascaphus truei. The sequence goes on along the minus strand of NC_134486.1, from coordinate 284,798,849 downwards.
ACTAGGTCCTCTGTAATAGCTTCCACAGCTTTTGAGCACTTCTATCTCCCCCTTCTCTGCTTCAGACATAAAAGTAACATTTAGGAAGAGGAGTCCCTGCTCTGAAGAGCTTACAATCTAATTGGTAAGTAGGAAGAAGGTACAGAGACAGTAGGAGGGTGTTCTAGTAAGTGTGTCTGCAGGGGGCCAAGCTTTATGTATCAGGTGTATAGTATTATCCACGGTGCTACTCACATGCTTCTTTAAGCAAGTGGGTCTTAAGTTGGGTCTTAAAGGTGGATAGGGAGGGTGCTAGTCGGGTATTGAGGGAAAGAGCATTCCAGAGGTGTGGGGAAGTCAGTGAGAAAGGTTTAAGGCAGGAGGAGGGCTTTAGATATAAAGTGGGTAGAGAGAAGACATCCTTGAGCAGAACGCAAGAGTTGGGGTGGTACATAGAAGGAAATAAGGGCTGAGATGTACAGTACAGTACAGTAAATAAAACAGCCTCAGAGCTCTGAGAATCCAGCAGAGAGATAGGTAATTGCAGCCACTCAATTAACTAGTCTCCACTTGGACATATGAGAGCTCTGTAAAAAGCCTCATGTGAGACACAGGAGAGAGATTCCTTCGCTCGCATTTGGGCTAACACAAGGAAAAGGAGGACAGACCAGATATTTCCTTAGCCCACAACTGGGCTGACCTGAGTAAAATATAATGTCTTGATGCACAGAGAAGGACTGTAGGCTGACAGCAAGACAAGGGGACAAGACCTCTATACCTGGACACAGAGAGTGGCATAACACACAAGGATGCTGGCCCCTGAGAACAGAGAGGCTTCCCCTACAGCAACAACAACAACAGAAACAGATAAGAGACGTTCTTGTTGGACTGTTGTGTGTGTGTGTGTGTGTGTGTGTATAGATATAGATATCTATATATATATATATATATATCTATCTACAGTGTTCGACAAACCTATACATTTGCTCGCCCCGGGCGAGTGGATTTAACCCCCGGGCGAGTAAATATTGGCCCAAGCAGCACACGTTTGGTACTAGGTGGCGAGTAGATTTTTTTGTGTGGCGAGTAGATTTTTTGGTGATTTGTCAACCACTGTCTATCTATATATATATATATATAGATATATATAGATAGATATATATATATCTATATATATATTTGGGGTGGTAAGCAGCTCAGCTTGCCACTCAGTTAGAAAGGGCTGGAGTAAAGGTTTAGTTATTCTCCAAAGTGAAGTAGGCCTTTATTTTGTTTCTATTTGTATGTTTTGCCTTATTAAAGGAGCAGGCACAATAAAGCCAGGATTTCATTTCACCCTAATCGGTCTCCATTAAATGTACCTCTTCACACATCTCTTACAGGGAGAATAGGAAGGGTACGGTAACGGCAGAGAGAGGAGGAGCCTCACGCCTCTACCCATGCCATCAGGGTGCAGAGTGTGGGAGAAAGAAGGACCACCATAAGAGAGGGCAGCTTCCAGAGGAGAGTCAGACTGAGTCAGCCAGGTCTCAGTTATGGCAAATAGGAGCAGAGAGTGAGAGAGAAAAAAGTCATGCACAGAGAGGAACTTGTTAGAGAGGGAGCGAGCATTGCAAAGGGCACAGAAGAAAGGGATAGAGGAGGGAGGTTGGCAGAGGATGGGTATGAGGTTGGATTGGTTGACACCAGGAGTAGAAGTTGCTTTTGGCAGGCCAGGACTTGAGCATGTAGAAATAAGGCAGGGACCAGGATTGGGAGAGATATCCCCAGAGGCAAGGAGGAGAAGCATGGATAGAAAGAGAATGTGTGAGGAGGATTTGTAGGGGTTTGTTTTAGTGCAGGGGTATAGCTTTGTAGTGTCAGAGAGAGCAGGTAAGAAAGGAGTTCATGTGAACTGAGAAGTGGCGAAGGAAGGAGAGATGGAGATATATGAATAGAGTTAGAGACATAATGAGGCTGGTAGAAAGAAGTGCATAATTTGAAAAGGCGTGAGGCCATAGCAAATATAAATAGTAAAGGCAGAATCACAGCAATAGTAAAATGCTGAGATGTGCAGTCTGGGATAGATAATATCCTCCTTTCCAGCGTAGATCAAATTCAGGAATCAGGACCAGTAGGTGTTGTCCACTTGTTCACTCCTGTAGAACTCCCTCTAAACTCCACCTTGCTTGCTACGTACAATGGACTACTTGAACATGGGCGGCAGACAGCAAGGGCTGCTATGTCTGTGGTTATATGAGTCTAAGAAGTCACCTGACTGAATTAAGTTCAGCCCAGCCTGCTTAATTAGCATACATGAGGCACATTATAACAGATGTTTTTTCTAAACGGGGTGTTGGCCTGCCTAAGTGTAAAAGCTGAATTTAATTAAGAGACACATCAAGGGGTGATTGAGACAGGATTCAAATATGGGATTTACCTAGGATTGTTACAGTTGCATATACTAAAAAACACACATTAAGGAGTGGGACATCCCGTCTTGGTGCAATTATTGACGTTCCCCGCCGATTTGGATCATTGACGTTCTACACACATAACCTCTTCGTGCTTATCTAGATACACATTTTTTCCAATGTTACAACAGCATCATTTATACATATTACATATGAGTGAAGACATTTGTATACCATCTGTAACCCACCTTTCTCTTTACGGATCTTCTCACCCACTCCTAACCAATCACTATCTAACCAATCATTAAACAATGCAACCCATCACACACTGCAGGGTGTCGTCATTGCCATCCTCTGGAACCAAGTTATGCTATTTTTAACTCGGGGAAACCCCCAATACCCAATATGCTCATTAGTTTAGTTGCCAGTGTTACTTCCTGGACATTTAAACGGTTATCCAATAGGAGACTGCAACGTCGTCCCCCAATGATGTTGCAGCTCCCTATTGGCCCGTGGGACCCGTGAGATTTGGCTGCCATTTTGATTTCCCCAAAAGGGAGAAAAACATCGGAACTAAACCAGGAATTATTTTGTCAACTGGGGACTTCCCCAGAGCTAAGAAAGGCATTCTCCAACTCCAGGGGAACCCCCGGTTTGAATACTGTAAAAGAATAAACAGTTGCAACATCAAGTTGCTGCTTTAAATGTCCAGGATAATATACATCTAACGAAAAGTCAAACTTAAATTCAGTAAAACCAATCATTGTCTTAACCCAGTTCTATATTTCTAATTTCTGTACATGCAATTTCTTATAAGAGGGAAAAAACATTGGGCGCAGTTCATTAGTTTCAATGACCTGTAAAAAAATAAATAAAAAAAAAAGACAAATCCCAAATAATTCATTTGTTGGTGTTATCTGACAGTTTTGATAAAGCCATATTTAAATTAAATAGGAGAACCTGAACTGGAAAGAATGGTAGGTTTAAAAAGAGAAGGATATTAACCCTGTCAGCATTGGAAGGCCTTTTTTACAGGAAAATATAATAAATCTAGACTGAGATGCACAAAACTCTGTTAAATCAGGGAACATAGTGTGACATTATTAAAACAGTAATGGATGTTGTATTCCCTGAGATAAAGGAAACAGAAAAAAGACAAGCGCACGATTCTCATGTTGAAGCTATTGTTAACATCCTGAGAGGAATGACATGATATTATCATCTCTGTACTGCAAATTACATCTTTATTGTGTTCTAACTATATCTCTCTCCTTTCAGCTGCTATTCGGCTGTATATTTTACATATGATATGTATTTTTATGTTTTTTAAAGACTATTAAACTAATGTATGTTTTTTTCTTGCTGATTGTTGATTAGGCTCAGCTATGTTAGGAACCCATCTCAATCTGATTAGTTTACCCACCCCCCCAACTGTTCTTGTCCAATTGTATGAGAAAGAGGGGTTTAAATGCCATCATGTCTGTTGCTGGTTTTTTTATCCCTGATGAAGTAATATCATATTACGAAATGCCTTGGAACGTTTTTTTTCTGTGTTTTTCTGAATTGTCACTGGACTTTTGACTTTTGTGAAATATGCGATTGAAATATCTCCACTTTCTGAGCTGCTCCATGGTAGTTTCGGTGACATCACCAGTCACCGCCCTTGGAGAACACTCGCTAAGCGCTATGCCGCTCGTGCCAATTGCAGCCCAGTTGGATACCAAAAGTCCACTGTGTCCACTGAGGGCACTGTTTGGAAATCCTACTACTTACCCTGTAACCGTCACCCGTTTTTACCTGAATGGAGGTCGGTATTGCGAGACACCCACGTCACTTGTGAGGGCCAGCTGTGAACTGTGCTATGGTAACCCATGTCATTGTGATACATAAGCTAAACATTCTGCTATTTTGTACGTGTGATACTTATCCTAATGCAAATGTAACCCATAGACCCCCCCCCCCCCCGGTCACAGATCAGACCCCCTAGGGTGTACTAAGGTCTGGCTACATATGTCTAAGTGGTGCATACCTGTGGGCAACAGGAGGGCCTGAGTCTCCCGCGATGGTGTGGGGGAGGACAGGACCAGGTTTCTGGGGTTCTTGCCTTCATCTGATCTCAGTGGTGCAACACCACCATCTCTAGTAAGCCCCAGGGATATGGGGTGGAACCCTTACAGAGAATTCCCACTCAGGGATGACAGATTCCAGTCTCAGTCAGTCTCTTATAAAACAGCAGCAGCTCTCTTTATTAGCAACAGCCCACAGCACACAGCAGCAGCAGCAGCAGCAGCAATCCCAGCAACACGCTGGTATCAGGTACAGGGTCTTCTCCTCCTCCAGACTGTACCCCTTCAGGATGGGCTCTCTGGATCACTGTATCCCTGCCACCACTCCAGGTCTCAGGCACCCAGGGTGGGGATAGCTCTTCCCTCACCCCCTATGCAGGGTGAGAGGCACTGGTCCACCTATTGCTAACTAGGCCCTACTCCTCAGGCACCTAGCTAGCTCACACACTGTATTACTGCTCAGGTCTGAACCCAGGACAGAACTACTTGTCACTGGCAGGAACAGGCAAAACTAACTTTAGTCAGCCCTGCCCCTCATGATGTCAGCAGACCCCTCCCCTGTGTCTCTTGCCTTCCACACAGGGTCAGGTGGCCTACCTTCACCACTCGAAGCAGGGCTTGATGTGGGGGAAGCCCATGATAACTACTGGCAGCCTGCCCTTAGCAGGGCTTATACCAGTAGGAGGATAGGCATATAGCCCTATTTTCTTACCAGGGCTACACAAATATATACAGTTTTTTTAACATACTACACTATGAGAGTCATGCGCTTATCCTTTTTCTGTTTTATATAGCTTTCGAGATGATGAGCCGTCTTTATGGATAGCGGCTGTGACGGTGCTCGTCTCAAATCAGGAGGTGGACCCGCAGGGCTGAGGTAGGGATACAAATAAACCGACCACAACCAGGGACAGAGTCCTGTAAGAGTATCCGTAGTCGGTAAGGAAGCAGAGGTCAGGGGTGGCGGCAGAGGTGTAAAGTCGAGGAGGCAAGTGGAGGTCAGGGCAGGCAGATGGCAGCGAGATCGGGGTCACGGGCCGGGGTCCGCAACAGGAATTCCAAAATGGGCAAGAGGGTAAGGCACAACTGTTAAAAACTGACAGGAGCTGCAAACACACATAACTTTGCTCGGCGACTCCATATGATAACTGCAGCCTTAAAAGCAGGCTGCCAGTACCCAAAATGGCCACAGAGAGCAGACAGGGCAGAAGCGATAGAAAACCTGGACCGTAGTGAAAACCTGGCACGGATCGAGCAGAATCCTTACAGCGGCAGACTCTCACTTTTAGTCTTTAAAGAAAAGGTTTTGTAATTTACATTTTACCACTTGGCTATTTTTTGATAATATTTTTCACCACTCTCCATCACTGTATCAGTCCTTTTAAGAGCTGATATATTTCAGTAATATCACCACGTTTGGGTTTACACAGATATTTTCACTTCCCTTTGATCATAGTCACTCCTGCAAGTGACATTTACTTCACTATTGTAAGGATTGGGGCGTCACGCCGCCCTCTGCACGCTCCCCACTCACCTCCGCTCTCTGCTTCCCCGCTCCTGCCGCTGGTGGGGATGCCGCTCCTTTGGGGACCGCTACGCAGGCATCTCATGCACGCACACCCCACTCCAGGCTTAATACCTCTTCTTCTGGCTTGCGTCCTGTCGCCGACATCAGGGGCACACAGGTCCCGCCTCCTCAGAACTTGTCAGGATTCATCATCCCACCTGATCCCTGCTCCGGATCCACCAACCACAGTCCTCGCTGCTGACGCACCTCCACGCTGCAGGTTATTCATTGGTTACTCTCTCCTACTTATGCTCAGCTGCCCCACTGGCAAATTGGCTGAGCATAATTTAATGTTCCGTTGTGTTCATTGCTTCGTAGCTTTGCAGTCTTGTCTTGTCCTCTTGTTCACAGCTCTCCGTTATTGACCAGGCTTGTTTTGGACTCCGCTCTTCTGTACTCCTGATCCCTGTAATCTATGACAATAAGCACTTCTCCAAAACTGACCTTGGCACCCATACAACGACTTTTCTCCTCTGTCCAACCCGGACCATGGCTAATAGTACCTGCAATGATCCATACCTCTCCAACCCAAACCCCAGCAAGTATCGACTATCTGTACCTCTCCAACCCAGACCTGGATACCCTGACCAACCTACACCACAGATGCGCCCACGCGGCTGTGGCTGATGTTTATATCCATCCCCACCTCGGCCCAGTGGTCACGCCTTGTTTGTGGTGAGCACATTGTGACAACTATATAATTGGTGCGCTGCTATGTTTTCTGTTCACTTTTGATCCCTAAGTTAATATGGTATCTACAAAGATAATTATATGGGCATACTATATCTTCTTAGAATAGGGTTAACTACATCACATTATTGAAGGATAATCTTATGTTATATTCCAATAACGTGATGTTATGCAAATCTGGGTGTTAGTTCTGTCCAGATTATGTAATTTTGAAATTATGGAATTTCTCTCTGAGTGGAGAGAAAGTGGATATGTGAGGGAGATAACACAATGGTATTTAAATCATGCCCACTGTAATTGTGGGGTTACACCATTTTTTTTGTTGGAGGGGGGCACTCCCCTCTTTTCGTAACCCACTTCAGGGGCTGGGTGCATGCATGCCTGTTAGACTGTCCTCCCGAAGTTGGACAAGTCCTCGTTACATTTCCCTGAAATATTTCAGCCTGAAGGCCTAGGTCTTCTTGATGCCGTCCTCCGTTTTTGGTATATCCATCTCTTCCTCCCTTCGGCCAAAAGGCCTGCAAGGAAGTTCAAGTCTTGTCGTTTTCCCTCTGTCGAAGCACCCTAGCCCTGATGGGCCGGTTAAAGAATTCCATCCCTCCTTAGCCAGAAAGCTCAGGAGCGATGTGGACGAGGGGCTCATCCCACCTCTCGCCCAGACAGAGGACCAAATATGTGCCACTGTCCATCCTACTTAAGCCCCAGGTAGGATAGATACTGCACTTGGTCATAGCCAAAAAGTCGAGAGGTGCATTCTACACTTGATCTTAGCCAAAAGGCCGAGAAGCTATATGTGTGGTTACCCCTATCCATACAATACATAAGTCTTATTTCTGGGTCTGGATGGCAGTAACTCCAAGTTTAGCTATGATGTAATGTTAAGGCACCGTGTTCACTTTAGGAGATGATATGCCAATGCCTCATTTGCATGTCATTATCACTAATGTCATTATAGTTAACACAATACTAAAAAATGGTTTTTTCGCCATTTTACTGCCAAAATTGGGTTTGAGATTCAGTAAGCGCCGATAAGTGCTTGATTTCGGCAGGTTTCGTAGGCGATAATTTTGTTATGGCCAGTCTGCTGCCGATAAGCCTGTTTTCGGCACTTATCGCCACTTTTTTAATTCGGCTGTAGCAAAATCAGCTTATCGGGGCTGATCGGCACTAACAAATTGAGACTTTATGGCCAATTTCTTCAGCCAACTAAAGTTGGCAAGTTGGAGGGGAGAACGATCGCTAAGGCTGCCGGAACGGCACTTAGAAAAAAAAAATCATCTGTACATCAATGGAGTCAATGGAGCGGGGACGTATAACATTATAATACTGTTTATGTTCCATTGCTCACAATACAAATGTGATTAGCATTACAGTGTGGGGGGCATTCACTGCATTGTGTCACACCTGACGTGTATTATTTGATTTACATTGTACTTTTATATGTTTTCATCATTACTCGTCATGTGATGATGTGTCAAGGGAAAATCCTATACTCAACTCTTAAAGGAGAACCTCACATCATATGACACATTTTACTGAACTGAGCGACAATTCTTGTCACACATCTAACACATCCACCGTATATTCATGTTGCTTTACATTACACAATGGTTGTAATGTGTAACGCATCTTTAAACGTTCATGTACATCTTTCTTCTCATGTTTACATGTAGTTTGGGTCCTCCCTTTTTTCATGACGTCAGTTATTGGACAGTCAATCACATTGCATGTTTACATTGTAAACGTTGCATTACAAGCACTTCAAGCTAACTTATACACACATGTACAGTAGTTAATCATTGTTACACCTTTCAAACTGATTCAATAGCAACTATCCTCATTACATAAATGTATGCATATGCACACGAGAATTCATTGTTGTGAACATGTGACAATAACATGGCTAATTAGACATGTTACAGCAAACTTTTTCGACGTCAATCTCAGGCTTTTTGTCTAATTACATGACTGACTGTTGCGTTCAGAAGTGTTACATGCATTGCACATTACACTAATAATTTTCAATCAATGCTTGTACAAAGCTTCAAGTTACATCATTGTCAAATATCATGATTCCCTGCTGAATACACAGAACAAATACTTCTTAAATCAAATGGAGACAGCTTGGGAGCCAAGTACTTTAATATGTTAATGTAACACCTTGCATTTTACTATGTCACCTGACATCATCACATACCTATTTAAAGGACGCCCATTACCTGCTCATTCACAGCTACTCATTTCAAAATGTTGCGATTGTTTAGGAGACGTCGGAACATTCTTTTGCATGAGTGGCTTGCAGATGAACAGAATGACATACGGCAAGGGAGGGACAGAGCCAGGGACAGTGACAGGGACAGGCACGCGGATACGACAGGGACAGGGAGAGGGACAGGGCGAGGGACAGGTAGAGGGATAGGAGATCAGAGGAGAAGACAGAGGAGACAAGTTGTGCCTCGTCCGCGTGTGTACAGGGAGAGAACCCTGTTAGATGGGATGAGTGAGGAGGAGATAGTAAATCGCTATCGTTTGAGTTCTGCAGCAATCTTATCTCTTTATGAAGAGATAAGGGGAGATTTAGATTTTTAGATTTTTTTCGTGCAGTCCCTGGGCTTGTTAAAATGCTGTGCTCATTACATTATCTTGCTTCCGCGTCATTCCAGACAACAGTGGGCATAGTGGGCGGGGTCTCGCAATCTACATTCTCGCGGGCCTTTACCCAGTTTCTCTATGCACTCAATAGACGCGCTAGGAATTATATTCATTTTCCTACAGAGGCGACAGAGTGGCTGGAAGTCAGGAATGGCTTTTATCACATAGCAGGGATACCATGTGTGCTGGGTGCAATCGATTGCACCCATGTTGCTTTGATTGCACCTAGTCAGAGTGAGCATGTTTACCGCAACCGTAAGCACTACCATTCACTGAATGTCCAGGTGGTATGTGATACCACGATGAGGATAATGCATGTGGTACCCAAATTCCCTGGTTCCAGTCACGATTCCTCTATCCTGAGGAACTCTTGTCTTCCATGCTTTCGAAGAAGGACATTTTGGACATGGTTGGCTGCTGGGTGAGTACATATTTGGATGTTGTAACAAAAACACATTTTTGTTTAGGAATCATTTCATTGTAGAATCTTATTACTAATGTAAGCTTATGTGTGCTCCATTGATTATAGGTGACTCAGGATACGGAATTAGGCCGTGGCTCTTGATTCCGGTGCTAAACCCTCAAACTGAAGCAGAGGAGAGGTACAATGCAGCCCATATATCTACGCGATCTGTTATAGAGAGGACATTTGGCCTACTCAAGACCAGATTTAGGTGTCTCGACAGAACTGGTGGGGCTCTTCTATACAAGCCACAAAAAGTGTCTGATATTATCATTGCCTGTTGCATTTTGCACAATGTGGCACTCACACATAATGTACAATCAGACCTAGCTGAGGCTTTGGTAGAGGAGCATCCCACCCATGTAGCTGCTGAAAATGAACAAACAGCCAGTGGTGGCCAGACACGCCAGAATCTCATAAATTCGTTTTTTTCTTGCAAGTAAAAAAATATATTTGCATAGTACTACTTTTATATATTAATGATGTTATATTAACAGTAATTTGTTTTTACATAACCTTCTGTTAGGACACAGATGAATATCGGTTGCACACCTTTCTCTTCTCTGCTGTGTGCACAAAGGCATGTGGCACCAGTATGTTATTGTTGCACAGGTTATATAATCCTTCTTCGATTGTAAATTAGTTGTGTGTATGTGAATACAACTGGTGTAACAAATGAGTAATTGTTTAGCATTGTGTTGTTGATGATGCTAACACAATACACATACTATGGCCATAGTCATTCATTCTTGCTGTATGCTTACATACAATGTTATTGTTACAGTGTAACATGCGCATCCATATGATGTGTACACCATGCTTATTTTCATTTGTTATGTGATAAAATATACATTTTGTTTCACATTTAACACCAAATACACACTTTGCTGTGTTGCTTACGTTAGTGAAGATGTCATGTCAATGTTTGAAATTTATATATTGTTCCATTGTATTATAGGTATATCTCCTCTATGACTGATCATGGTATGTATATGAACTGACATCTGTCATAAGATGTGCCTACCTCAATAGACGTTTAATTATACGATGTTAAAACCCAACATATTGCTAAACGTTAATTTTTACATACATGTAGTTTCAGAATCATGTACATGCGTTTAGCTACTATTGAGGTTTCATGAGCTTTGTATTAGAAAATGATTAGTGCCATTACATCACATTTAATGTATGTTCCCTTAAAAATTCTATTACTCTAATATAGAGGTGGGTGGAGAGAACGGGATAAATGCTGATAGTTTTATCCTTACGGGAGATGATTAATCACGGATGCAATTGACTGATCATAACAGTCCATGCATGAATGCCTGAAATCACACCAATGTTTTGTACATATTATATGTTGCAATGTATGTTTTTAGTAATGCTGTACATTATTAGTAAAGATTACTTTAACATTCTCACATGTGTATGTATAAGTCACACATCTGTGTTGATGTGACCTGCATGTACAAGTGTCAAACTGTTAACACAAACCCAATAGTGTCTCAAATTTAAGTGTAATTTTGCATTATTATTTTCACCCAATGTCAATGTTGTTAATATAGTTGTCATGTAATTCATGTCACTTCATCATTATTATGATGATAATTAACAAGTATTATCAACATATGAAAGTCAATCACGTGCACATTTGCATAGGCACACTTTTCAATACAACTGTTTGTGTCTGTATCAATTTGTGTATGATGCATGTATAACACCGTCAAATGATAACATCAGCTTTATTATGGTAGCTTATATCATCATATTCACTTTACTATGTATGTGTTGAACGTTTAATAAACACAGAAAACTACAGTTAGTTTGGTACAAGAAATATACACATAAACGTAATTGTTTACATGATGTTGACCTAATATTCATAACTGCATGCATTGTAGTTGACCACTACATCTTGCCACTAACATTCTTTGCAGCAGTCCCAAACCATTTTAACAACATTCCCATGTTACAAGCGAATTTTTACATGAAATGGCTAGTTGGTTGTAAGTCTCCTTTACATAGATTCTACATTCATACGTTCCATTACACAATATACTACACAAATGTTTATTCAGAGTGGGAATGGTTGTTATATATAAAACAGACCATGCCATATAATGTTAGTACTAAATAAAGAACACACATTAAATTTTCTAACTGCACTGTTTAGCAACATCATTATGTTAATTAAGAGCTTATGCAATATAGGCATAATTGGATCACATTTTGTATTGTTATTTAATATGCGCTGCAAGCAATATCTAAATAGTTCCATATGTAGTATATTAGTCGGTCGCTCCTCCTCACAATCATCTCATATAACGTTAGACTCTTCTGAAATCATACATTGATCCCATTGAATCTTCCCCGACATCTCTGAAAAACAGCAAACACATTATGGTCAAAGATGGCACCTTAATATATGTGTAGCCGTGACAACGCGTTACACATCTCTATATGATTGTGTATATCCACGCGTTAATCACTTATATGTTAGAACTACAAGGTTACAACTAAACATCATTATTGATCATTTTGTTAATTGTGTTGCACGCATAACTATGTATATGAACTGTCCGTTGGCTGTATACATAAAAATGTGCGCGCACATCTTACTGTGCGCACGCACTTCACGCTTGGGTCGACAAAGTGTTAGCGCATGCGCAAAACAATGCGTACGTTGTGCGTTCAATACATGTTGTAAATACCATTAACCATATAATATTTATTTCAAATCCAATTAAGGCGAAACTACATTCGTTCTAAACGCGTACGTCTCTAATCTTTTTAAACAGACGTATGTGGACGGAAAGCACGGCCGATCACACAATGCGCAAATCCAATACGTGTGACGTCATGTTAAGCCAGCGTGAAGCGCACGCAAACACTCCTCCCACAGAATTAACATTGGGCTAACGCACAGTGCACGCCCACAAACACAGACGCGCACGCATGACACAGTGCAGTGACCGTAACTATAACAAACCGACACAGCCAATAGGCTTTGACGCGCGCACATCGGTTGGGGGCGGGCCTTACATCCGTAATCCTTTTTAAGGACGCCTTGGCACATGACAAGGGTCCCACGTCATATGTGGCCGACCCGTTTTTTTTTTTATAGATGTTGCATGATAAAGAAACAGGTGTGTGTTACAGTTATGGTTACATGTTGCTATTATATGTTTTACGAGATAGGAAAGTAGGAATATGTATTCCGTGACCAATGTGTACTAATCTTTCTGGTTCTAGTATATTGTAATAGGAAACAATGTGTTTGTGACCGCTACATGTTATGCAGTCTGCAATGTAACGCTGTATCCACGCATTTAAAGTAAAAATGGTGGATAGACAAAAGTTTACATTTTTAACGGTGAGTCAACGCATAACGATTGTTATATTTACCATTCTTCTAGAAGTAATACTTCGTCTGGCTGCAACTGCTCACTCCAGAAAGACAATGCATTTGCATCCATGGTTGAGCCAACCGCTGAATCCTGTATGACACACATCTCCATGAGGCGCTCATAAGAATCGCCACTGCCTTCTTCAAACAATTGGTCTGGAGGTACGTTCATTTCTTCGTGTAGCCATTCGAATTTGTAAAACATCATAGCAGTTATGTTCTTGTAGCATGTGTGTTTCAGGAATGGAGGTTGCAGATATTGCAGCAGGTATCGATTCACACGGAACAGTAGTAGCGGATCCATTGCTATTGTTATTAGGAATAAATATGCTATTTATCAAAAGATATGTACTGCACCGACACACTTTATTCGAGCAAATACCCAGTATGTACCTGGCAGATACCTGGAATGCGCCGCTCCTCACCTCTGACAAGCCCCGTTGCATTTGCCTTCCCAGCCTGGGTTCATGCCTGGCTGATGGGCGGCTGATTTGTTAAATGATAATGATTAGGATTTAATAGGCTGCAATGCTTCGCGTGTCTACTAGATGGCATAAATTCATGAATTGTAATGCAGTATATATATATATACTGTGCAGTATTGCAGCCAGCTGGAATAAAATGCTTCAATCCCTGCCTGGAAAATAACTCAATGCACTCGGGCAGAAAACAGTCACAAACCTCAATACACCCGGGTATACCCGAATTCGTGGGACTAGCCGAGCTCGAATAAAGTGTGTCGCCAGTGTACCATGTTCCATGGTGATTTTAAATTGCGGTGCAATCTGCCAAAATCCATACCTTTCATGTAGGTTATCCTGCACACGTTCAAAACATTCATTTGTTGATAAAGTGAATCTTACAGAGGATTTAAAATTTCCTGAACGCCCAGGGTCTTGGTAATAAGGATATTTAGCTCTTATCAAATCATAGATCTGGCCCACGTTGGCTTTGTTTTCTTGAGTTGATATGATCACCTCCGCAATCATTACTTTATACGCTTTGTGTGGATGCATGTTGAGAATTAGATCCTCAGCCATTGCAGCGTCTCAAATAATGTGAGTGGAGTTGGACGTTCTCTCTTGAGAATGTGAAACTAGGTAAATGTTATCTGTTTTGTGGGTTTCTACTCAAGGCCATCATAAAAGTTACATGTTTCACTCCGTTTTGCAAACAGCAATTCGATTGTGTAAAAATAATTGGCAGACATTTGTGGTTTCTGATTGCCATTTCACTGTGAAAGTCAAATTAAGGTTTTTTTATCTACATTCTCAAAACAAGTGTCGGATTTTCATTAAATAACAATGTGGGTGAGGACAAAAACAGTGTTGGCATTATGAAAATAGTGCTTACACAGACATATAATGAGATATACACACAGCTGCTAATGTTTTTTGCTCTATGTGGTTTGCTACATTTGCCTGTGTATCTTTGTGTCTGCTTAACTCCCTGTCTGTGTCACAGAGTTTAACTGTGTGTATATGTACACTGTGTGTAAACTGTGTGTATAAATATATATATATATATCTCATAAACACATATACATATGTATATTGTACAATATATATATATGTCTCTAAAACCAATATTTAAATATGTGTGTATATAACTGTATTTAAGGGCTTATACTGTATGTTAACAGGGTTTTTTTTATATTGCTTTGACTTTTTGTAATGGTACAATATTATACAGTAGGGTTAGTATGTTTGAGGGCCTATTACATTCAGCTGTGTCGAATTTAGATTTACCATCAAACAAGGCCTTTTTTTAGTTTAGAAGGCCTGTAGTGTTAGAACCTATAATATATCTATTTAATCCAGTTGTACACTGAACATATTTATGCCACTAAGTAGGCCTTGTATGAAACCTATTTAAATGGTCATGAACATGAGTGAATTATGTGATTAATAATAATTTTAGGGCCATAGTGTTATAGGCTCAGATTATGTATATTTCACTAACATTAGGCCTTTATTATTATAATACTGTGTTTTCACAAGGAAGAATCAAGTGAATGTTGTTAAAAAAAAATATATACCAGTTTAGATAGTTAAAATATATATATATTTTAACTATTACACTGTGTGTGTGTGTACATATATCCCTACATACTACATATATCTTACTAAACATTCACAGATAGGGGATTGAAACCAGTACTCATATATGATGAAAGGACAACATTAAGAAGGTTCAAGCAAGGTGAAGGTAAGTAATATTTAACACTTATTCCTGCTCTACACGGACAATAAAGATGTTACCACTTAAATAGATGTTTGATTTAAGTTGCATGTGAATAATATTCACATGCAATGACTAGCTCAATACCTATGAAACACACCCAAATACAATGTTTTGCAGCTAAGTGAATAGCAGCTTCTCTAAACATAGCAACTGGGTAATGTTGGACCATTACTGAACAGATGATTAATACATAAATATAAATTAAAATATTCATTCATTAGGACTGTTAATCTTTCCAAACCTTCACGTGTACAAGGACATACTTGAATGTTTGGAAACAACAGGTCTTCATCATACATACAATATTCATTAGATACTCTCAAGTGAACAAAACAAGGCCAAATACAGATATAGTTAATTATAACATTTATTATTTTTTTTCCTTTTGAGACCGAGTCACAGGCCTGCTTGTTGTCTCTTGGATTTTTCTTTTCCGTTTGGCTACAACTTTAAGCACAACAGAGCCACTTTGACTGGCCTGTGGCACTTCAGAGGCAGGGCTTGTGTCCAGTGACTGTTCACGGGCAGGGCTTGTGTCCAGTGACTGTTCACGGGCAGGGCTTGTGGGCAGTGACTGTTCACGGGCAGGGCTTGTGTCCAGTGACTGTTCACGGGCAGGGCTTGTGGCCAGTGACTGTTCACGGGCAGGGCTTGTGGCCAGTGACTGTTCACGGGCAGGGCTTGTGGCCAGTGACTGTTCACAGGCAGGGCTTGTGGCCAGTGACACTTGTGAACAAGTTGGTACACAGTGCACAACTGATGCTTGCTCCGTTTCATGTTTGGGTTTTTTGGTTTGTGTCCAAAAACTGGTCAGTAGTAACTGCTTGTGCATTTTTCTTTTTGGCGCCTCCTTTGTAGGTGTCAGCTCCCGAATTTCTACAGATGGCAGCGGTAGGATGTTGTCAGGAACATGCACAGAACTTTCAGCTACTTCACCGGTAACATCCCGACCTGGGGAATGAACATCAGATGACTGGGGTGAAAAAGTAGTAGCATGTAAACATCCATCCTCTGATGGTGTAAAGCTGAATTGATGTGCTGCTGTAGTCATTCTCAAGTGATTAGCTTGGGTTAGCTGAACAACTATTGCTTCTAATGACTTGTTATTTTTTTGCATTTGTTTAGGCACTTCAATGAAGACTCTATGGAGATGTGACAATTGTGATATCGTTTCTTCCTGCAGTGATATCATCCTTTCGTGCACTGACATCAGATCTGAATGGCGACGATTTTCTGCTTCAACAATTATTTCTTCAGAAGCTACTATTGCAGCGTATGTGCTAGTTGCTGTAGGAATAGCCTGTGTAACTCTTTGAATAGGAACCTCTACATGGTCACTT
This sequence comes from Ascaphus truei, assembly GCF_040206685.1. Lineage (NCBI taxonomy): Eukaryota > Metazoa > Chordata > Amphibia > Anura > Ascaphidae > Ascaphus > Ascaphus truei. The sequence continues at coordinate 284,782,049 of NC_134486.1, read as the reverse complement.
GATTGCATTTCTGTGTCTTTGGCGGCATCATCATCATCATCATCATCATGTTCTAAAAATAAATGTACACATAATGAAATGGCATGTTAATCTCAGCTGTTTTACTATGTAATTATACACTGTGATAACTAACACCTAACATGTTTTCATACGTTTTATAATGTCACATTAAAATGTACCTTGACTTACGAATTCTGTTTGGACTCAGTGTGAAATAAGAATGAATGAAAAGTTGTTCTAAACTCACAACTCCTACATGATACTTCACATCACAAACACAATACATGTTGTATTAAAAAAGTTCATTTTCACTGACAGTAAGTAATCCTATTTAAATAACATGTGCAAAACAAATAATGAACATTTTTAACATAACATATAGAAGTGAACATATTATAAGTCCTGCACCTCATACACTTAACTTCCAGGTGTGATGAGCTGCATGACCCAGGTGAAGACACTTGTTCCGTCTCAGGTGACACATGTCCTCCAGGAGCAACTATATAGAACAATAACATCAGTTGTTAATTGACATGTGTAAATATTGAAGATAGTTACTGTATGTTGAGTTTTTATGGCTAACTAAAAGCATCAGTTCCTGAACTGAAAATGTGTGTGGCAAAGTGAACATAAATATTTGTAATTACAATGTACATGCCAGTGTACTTAGGGCTTTTTAGTTCTGTAACATACAACATACTATGTTTATGCAGTAATGCGTTAGGATAATATAATTAATATTGGACATACACTGCATATGTTGTGTACTCATATCACAATAATAATGTACATAACTATCATGAGATGAACTTTCACAATGCTTATCATTAAGAAGGTCATATTGGAAAAGTAATAGTTTTTGTTAGAGGATATGTGTGGTAAATTAATAGAAGCTGTTGCACGGCTGAATGTGGCTGCCACTCAACAACACAACACATGCAGTGTGTGATAATGTGGTGTTGATATCAGTTGAACTATAGATCTGAGTGAACGAATGTGTGATGTACGGTTTGATAGCTAATGGCTTGTTGGGTGATTTAGTACCTAGAGTGAACCTTTCAAATGACTGTGATTACCTTCTGTTTTGCTAGTCAGGTTGTAAGAACGGTAGTCCCTCCCCCAAAAACAGTAATCACCCAGACCTTTCAATTACTTCAAGCAGGTGAAAATGGTGTCAACAAAGTTGACCGTAACATGACCCTGTTATTTGGCTGTGTGCTGAACCCCACCCCCTCTGTTGACGTGTATGCTGTGATTACATATTAATTGCAGCTGCTTTAACACAATGGTAGATGAGCAAAATATTACTCTGAAGTGTGCAAACTATGAACACAATGACATAACATATGCTACGTGTGCCTCATTATGATGTCTGTATATGACATGAAGCAAAAAAGGACCTTTTAATAAACCAAAACACATTTGTTAGTGCAAGTGATGTTTGTTGGCCGTTGCATGTAATATATTAGATGCATGATTTGAAGAGCCAGTAATGTCGTGTTTGTAGGAGTTTAATAAATAAAATACACATTAATATAATATATATATATGTTCTGCACCAGTACCTAGTAATATTTTGTCATTAGCATGTCTTACACATGTGTGGTACCCTGTTGTTCCCCATATCCGTCCACCATAAATTGCTTCCACTGCAGCAAAGGATTGTGGGAATTGACATGCAAATGAGCACGCAATGCCACGTGGTATATTATTTAATGCTTTTAGTAGGATTACAACTTATATGTATATTTTGATATATATATATATATATATATATATATATATATATATTATATATATATATATATATATATATATATATATATAGAGAGAGAGAGAGAGAGAGAGAGAGACACACAGACATATATAAATATATAGATGTAGGTATGCTTATATTGGGAAGAAAGTATAAATAGCAGCGGAAATGTGTAAAATAACTGTAAGCAACGACACGCCTAGTACAGTAACATTTCTCACCTGGTGGAAATTGTGAGGAATAAATTCCGATGTCTCTGTCACCGGGCAAACCCTCCACGACGACGGGAAGTAATTTTTCCCGAAGCAGCTCCTCCAATGGAGTTAAGATGAGACGTTGTGCTGGCGGCCCACCTCCAGTGGCAGAAGCATGCATGCGTTGGTCTTGTATTTTCTTTTTTAATTTAGCCCTAATATCATCAAATCTCTTGCGACAATTCATCTTGTCCCTGACCCGATTCCCACACGCATTCACACCAATTATTATTTTGTCCCACATTTCTTTTTTGCTTGATAAACTTGTCCGCACTAGAAATACATACAAAATATATGACGTTAATTCATAATAATACAACCACCAGTTTCCTACACTGCTAGCTGTTCCAAGAGATAGCAAACATGCTGGTTTAGGTGTAATATGTGAAGCACATGAGCATTAACTTCTAAACCTAGACATGTAAGGAAGCTTGCATTAATATTGTATGCAGTTAGCGTAAATTGAACGCCTGAGTTTTCTTGTCGTTGTAACGCATGATAAAAAGATGTGTTTCAACAATAATTAACTTTGATAGATATTATGGACCCATATTTGCATATTAACAAAACTCACATGACCTAGGATCACATGTATTTGAAGAATGAATGGAAAGGTACACTTACCTACTAAATGTCCATACAGACTGTCATAGTGCTCCAGAATCCCAGTGACAAGAGCTGTATTTTCCTGGTCATTGAAGAGAGGATTACGTGGATGCTCCACACGTTTCTTCCGAGCACGTTTAGGCTCAGAGCTTGCCTGCTGCTGACTGGACTCTCCTTGTTCCAATGGAAGAGACTCCAAAAGCTGGCCACCAGCAAGCACGCCACCACCAGACACCCCATCAGCAACTGAGCCACCAGCAGCACTCACACTCCCAGCAACAGCACTTGCACTCCCAGCAACAGCACTCACACTCCCAGCAACAGCACTCGCACTCCTAGCAACATCACTCCCCTGAACAGTACGTTCACTCCGACGCGTACTCGCACGAGTAGCACTACCACTCACACCAGTATCACTCTTCCCACGCTTTGCGGGCATACCTCTAGCACTCACAAAAAACAGAAAACAAATGTACAGCCAATCACACGAAACACATACAAAACAAGACAAAGATGTAAACAAAACAACAAAGGACAAAGCTCTCACAATACACAACAAGTCTCTCAGTCAATATGCAAATATTAAATCGCCCAGCTCTGTGCGTCTCTCTCTCTCACTCCCAACAACACAGAGAATGATTAACAGTACACGTTGCCTTTAAATATGGCGCGCTATCCAATACATGCTTGCTTCGCCTGATTCAGCAAGAATTTTGATTGGCGAACCTAACAGCACCCCGCCATGCACGCCGATACACCTGTGTGTGATCGGCAAATCATCGTGAGAGTGGGCGGAATGGTTTTCGGCTTGATTCTGAAGGGATTCGGCACTTACTGCATACGGAGAGGGAAAATCGCCAATAACATGGCTAATCGGTAAGCTTGCCGATTTCACATTTTCGTCGCTTACTGCATGAGGCCCATAGGCTGACACCACTTTATATATAATTCCAGTCCTATACCTATCATTGAGTGCAGGCTATTGGAGAACAATTACCTGCACCCAATCTCTAACGTGGGAACATTGAAAACCCATGCCCCCCAGATAGTTGGCACATGCGTACTGGGGCCCCTGGGGGTCTCATTTCTGCCCCATACAAAAGTCAGGGCGCCGGCCTGTCTACCAGATTGGAGATCTGGTCAGGAAACTCTTTGTTTGTAGGTGTGAGTTATAAAACTTACAGACCACTCAAGCCCTGCATTTCTCCGCCCTAATGTATACAGCTAGGGTGGCTGAGCGTTTGATCAGGGGGTCTGTTGTAGACATTAGGTCCCCCCCTGATCATTTACATTCCACAGATTGCAGGAATCTTCACAGGCTTTTATCCCCGCTTTGAAACCCAGTACAGTTTTTAATATTAAAACATATTAAAATAATCCGTTCTGTTGGGCCGAGCGGGTCGAAACAGGCCAGTCTCTCATGCCGGGAGTGACTCTCCATGGTGGCCAAGTTTCAGCCCGCTGCGACCTTCCAGACCGGAGATACACAAATGCCGTTTAAAACTTTTGGTTCTTTAACACAGGATTCTCCGCTTAAAAAATGAATCTCTGCTTTTCACTCTTTTCCCATTGACATCAACGGGTTCCGCCGCCATAGGCTTTCAATGGAGCAACTCCGCCGTTGAAGTCAATGGGTTCTGCCGCTATAGTCTTTCAATGGGGCAACTCCGCCATTGAAGTCTATAGGGCTTCTCCGCCATAGCCTTTCAATGGAGTAACGCAGCCATTGAAGTCTATGGGGAAAATCATCAATCTTTACAGTTGCCCACACTTCGTCTGGTTGGTCGGAGAGGGCTGGAAATGGCCATGCAGTCATGCCGTAACAGTGACTACATGCGACCCAAATCCCAGCCCTGTGGTCCTCCCAGAACCAGAGATATGGGCTTCCACCTTTCATGGTTTTGGACTTAGCCGTTTTCTCACGCTACTCTTCCCTCCGCCATTGGAGTCAATGGCGCGACCCATTGGCTAGCGCGACCCTTTCTGGAAGTCCTGGATTCTTGTACCCGGTGGTGGTCGAGTGTGGGGGTGCCTAAGAGCTAGGGGCAAAAAGAATTTTATTTCTGGGTGCCCTAGAACTTAGGATTCCCACGCCAATTGTCGTTGACCTTGACCTAATAGTGATAAAAGCTCTTTTTCAGACATTGTATCCGCTTTTGCGGTTTTGCGGTTTGGATGGCTGCCAACTTGTTCCTGGAGGTCGGCGTCGAGGAATCCCCATTAAAGTAAATGGCTCCATTGACTTACAATGGGAAACCGCCGCTCCTCCTCTCGGACACCACCTGCTGGTCTTCGATGGAAACGAGCCAAAACCGCCAGATCCGCCATTGGAATGAATGGAGCTTCAATGGCGACCTATGGGACCCTGCAAAATGGAGCCTGAAAAGGCGGGAACATGGAACAAAGGGCTATAATCACTTCCTAACTATTAACCCTTCTCCTCCCGGATGGATCCCAGTGTGTGTGTGTGGTGCAGACACTGTCATGGTGATAATACATTATAACAGGGGAATACACATTTAGATGTTGCAGCAAGGTAAATACCACATTTCTGGACCGCAGTCCAGTTAACCCCTTGCCTCCTTGGTGAGGTCAGGGGGTGGCCATATGGGGTGTAACCCCTTTAATACCGGGCCAATACCCCTCTGCCTCTACAAACGTCTTTAAAGAAGGCCACTTACTTTAAGGAGGCAATTCTATAACTTCTCAGCGAAACATTCCCATAGATGTCAATGGAGATTTTCAGCCCAAAATGGACTGAACAGCCACTTCGGCAAATGTAGTATAAGGCCCTAAGGGGTGTATTTATCAAGTGCCCGTACAAGTTATCGCACCTTGTCTGGTGTTACCTCCCATTTACTTCAATGAGAGTTAACACTGGAACGCGTGCGATAACTCATAACGGCAATTGATAAATGTGCCCCTAAATTGTCTATGAACAATTTTTGGTGAGCTAAATGTCATTGCTCTTTAACTGAACATCACGATGGTAGTGGTTTGGCTTTGAGTATTATTATTGAGCAAGAAGATCTCAGACAACCGTGGCCACATGAGAATAGCGGCCTAAATGCCGGCATGTTGACTGCAGATAATTGTTTGAATCCGTAAAACTATTTTCCCCTAAATCTACAGACTTTAACATAATCCCTGGTGTTATTTGCATTTCCTTAATGTAGTCTGAAGATGATGTGTTCCATAATTCTATGACGCTGGGCAGCTTTGCTTACCACTGGACACCACTATTTTATCTTTCTGGGCTGATTTGAGAGGATCTCACAAAGGGGAAGATCTACAGAGCAAATAACGTGACATTACCTTAATAGGTACTATAATGGGCGTAATTTTCCCTCAGTTTAACAGGTATCCACAAAGCTGGATATATGCAAACACACGTCCGTTAGTGATCTCATTAACTTAGGCTTGACGTCATCTTAAGATAGCACTGCTCTGCGTTAGCTTCAAATAACATGGCATGTTTTACCCAAAGGTGGTGTTACTTCTATCAAGACCCTGAATAGTTGTTTAATTAAAGTTAAAAAAGAGAAGACAGGATAGTAAATAACAATATGATAGTTAGGTATGACCTAACTGTAGCTGTACACTTATCCAGACCCTATAAAATACCTATTTCAGAGTCTGGATGTGAGTAACGCCACCTTTAGCTGTGACCTAACTAAAGCATCGTTAAATCCCTGCGTTAACTATAATGGAGCTCTGTCTGTCCCTAAGACTTGTGTGATTTAATGTGGAAAGTCATACAACTGGAATCGTCATCTTGAACTGCTCTAAAAATTATAACTCCCACCTTGGTATCACAAATAGACTCGAAGAGGGGCATTAAGTTGGCGACGTCTTTTATGGAAGATGGAGATTTATGAAGAGTGGGAAACCGTCACCTTATATGCAGACCTATCTTCATGAGTTAGACCAGGGGGCGCAAACGTTTCAGTCTGTGCCCCCTTGGCTGCTCTCCCCCCCCTGCTCGTGCACCCCCCCCCCCTCTTTACCTGGTGTCCAGCATCTTATGACGTTGTGTTGCCATGGCAATACAACATCACATCCATGGCGTTGTTTGATGCCGCGTTACCATGGTAATGTGTCACTGAAAGCCACCAGAGACCAAATGCTTTGGGGAAGAGCACAGGGCCTCTGTAACCGCCGCTGCCCTCCCCCCCAGAAAATCTTTCACATCCCCGTTTGCGCACCCCTGAGTTAGACTTTGGCTACACAGGTTGTCTGATTCCCTAGTAGTAGTAACAATGGCCTGATAGCCTGATCTGCCTTAACAAGGAAACAAATGACTTTCCAACTGTATGTATGCACAGTTGAGTAAACTTATTTTTTAGCACTTGATTTTTATTACTTTCTGGAAACCTCAATGATTCATCTCTGACTGGAATGACTCACCTGAATTATCCTGGTTCCCTCTGGCATTGCTGCAATCCTGTGAACCTTGAAGAAAAAAATAATGTGCCTGCACGTATAGCACATGACACAAGCATGTTTGTTCACACGGCTCGGGGGGAGGCAGGGGGGGGAGAGAGTTATCTCCACTTCATCTACTTTTAACAGAATGGTATATTTCTCTACAAAATCCTATCAAAATAAGTGCGATCATTTATCATGGAGATCTACATAAAAGGATTCCTATGCTCTTGTTTACTGCCAGCTGTATATATTGTTACGTACTGTATGAGACAAAGTTATAAATACTGTAAATCTGGGACTGGGAGTTCAACCGGTTTCAGTCACTTCACATTGCACACCAGGACCAGGATTTATGTTTGTATAGCATTAGACCTGGCTTCACACCCCTGGGCAAACCAAATTCTTCAGTTGCTGCTGAGGAAGCCAGCACAGAAGCACATGCAGGAGGTGTCTCCAGCACAGAAGCACATGCAGGAGGTGTGTCCAGCACAGAAGCACACGCAGGAGGTGTCTCCAGCACAGAAGCACACGCAGGAGGTGTCTCCAGCACAGAAGCACACGCAGGAGGTGTCTCCAGCACAGAAGCACACGTAGGAGGTGTCTCCAGCACAGAAGCACACGCAGGAGGTGTCTCCAGCACAGAAGCACATGCAGGAGGTGTCTCCAGCACAGAAGCACATGCAGGAGGTGTCTCCAGCACAGAAGCACATGCAGGAGGTGTCTCCAGCACTCATGGCGTTAAGAAGGTGTGTACTGTTAGACAACCAACTGTACATTCCTTTAGTACTTTCATTACTCTTATGAAAAAATAAAAATACCACTGTCTCAGACAGGTCTGCAACCCTGCCTTTCACCCTTATCTCTTAGCAAACAAACAGTGCTTCCACTGCAGCCAGGGATTCTGGGAAATTACATATAAATGAGCACACAGTGTCACCTTTTGTTTCATGGCCATTAACAATCCATGTAATATCCTACATGTTTTTTTTTTTTTTTTTTTAATAATTAAGTTCTGTACTATTAGATAATAATTATTGCATTTTTTTTATTATTATTTAATGTGTTTTAATATACTGAGCATCCTGTGATTTCTATAGCAGGTTTTAGCCCACCTCCCCAGCAGTGCAAGATCTTTGTAACACTTTCCTGTTAATGATAATTTGTTGCAAATGTTCCCAGCAGTTTGAGCTGCAAACTGTAACAGGCAATGTTGCAATGATACATTGTAGCTGCTGAGTTACACTGACTGAAGGATTGATTGAAACGGAAAGATGGCCATTTAGTGAACCCCGGGAAGCAGGATCTTTGCTGATCGATAACGGGAGAACTAACCAATCAACAGCTTAGGTAAAAAGAAAAAGATATTCAGCTAACTATTGCTGATGCATCTATATACGCAGGGTTTTACTTGCAGTTACCAAATATTGTTTGAAGTCTGTTATTTACATCTTCGGGGAAAAACCTGCAGAAATACTGTAGACCTAATAAAAACCTTCAAAGTATATGCAAAGGAGGCATATAAGAAAAAGTCGGTTAAGGTTAACGCGGGGACTTAACATTATGTTAGTGAAGTCAAACTTAAACTTGGTGCTACTGAAATCCAGACTGCTTTTACAGGGTGTGGAATCTGAGATACCATATTTCCTCGATTCTAAGACGCAGTTTTTTTCCTATTTTCACATGGCTGAAATAGGTCTGCGTTTTAGAATCGATGTATTTAAAAACAAATCAGCTAGGGGGCGCTGCTGCAGATGCCGGCCTGGATATTCACAGTCTGCAGAAACAGCACATGGCTGCGATCACCCCCCTCTCCCCTCCCCTCCCCATGAGATGCAGAGGGATCGGAGATGTCTGTCAGGGCACATCAACATTGCCCAGAAGCCCCCCCCCTCCTTCCTGAATCCCCCCCCCTCCTTCCCGAATCCCCCCCCCCTCCTTCCCGAATCCCCCCCCCCTCCTTCCCGAATCCCCGTGTGAAATGCAGGAGGTGCAGAGGTAGCTGTGTCTCTGTATGTGTTTGTCACTCTGTGTGTGTGTGTGTCTCTCTGTGTGTGTGTCTGTGTTTGTCTCTGTATGTGTCTCTCTCTCTCTCTATCTGTGTGTGTCTCTGTATGTGTTTGTCACTCTGTGTCTCTGTATGTGTCTGTGTGTCTCCCTCTCTCTCTGTCTGTGTGTGTCTCTGTATGTGTTTGTGTGTGTGTGTGTCTATCTCTCTGTATGTGTCTCTGTTTGTGTGTGTGTCTCTCTCTCTGTCTCTGTGTGTCTCTGTATGTGTTTGTGTGTGTCACTCTCTGTGTCTGAGTGTGTGTGTGTGTCTCTCTGTATGTGTCTGTGTCTGTGTCGGTGTCTCTCTCTCTCTCTCTCTCTGTGTGTCTCTGTGTGTCTGTCTCTGCTATCAAAAGCAAGATAGGAGATTGTTAGAACATGTTCTTTTTACTTTGAGGAAAGCAATGAGTACAGGAATAAAAAGGTACTTGGTAACATGATAAAATGGGCCACTAAATGTAAATGGCTAGTGTGTTTATTTATCCAGGACACCTTCCTACCATCCTGTTCTTACTGCTCTCTCATGTTCCCCTCTTTCCCTGCTTTGAAATCTGATTCTGGCTGCTCTGACAGCAAAAGGGTTAAGAAAAATCCCCCCCCACACTTCCCATGTCGTGCGTGCGTCTGTCTGTCTGTCTGTCTCTCTCTCTCTCTCTCTCTCTCTCTCTCTCTCTCGTCTGTGTGGACCCCCCATTCCCTTCCCTCCCATTCTCTTTCCCCCCCATTCTCTTTCCCCCCCATTCTCTTTCCCCCATTCTCTTTCCCCCCTTCCCTCCCATTCTCTTTCCCCCCTTCCCTCCCATTCTCTTTCCCCCCCTTCCCTCCCATTCTCTTCCCCCCCTTCCCTCCCATTCTCTTTCCCCCCTTCCCTCCCATTCTCGTTCCCCCCCTTCCCTCCCATTCTCTTTCCCCCCCTTCCCTCCCATTCTCTTTCCCCCCCTTCCCTCCCATTCTCTTCCCCCTTCCCTCCCATTATCTCTCCACCTCTTCCCTCCCATTATCTCTCCCCCCTTCCCTCCATTCTCTCTCCCCTCCTTCCCTCCATTCTCTCTCCCCTCCTTCCATCCATTCTCTCTCCCCTCCTTCCCTCCCATTCTCTCTCCCCTCCTTCCCTCCCATTCTCTTTCCCCCTTCCCTCCCATTATCTCTCCACCTCTTCCCTCCCATTATCTCTCCCCCCTTCCCTCCATTCTCTCTCCCCTCCTTCCCTCCATTCTCTCTCCCCTCCTTCCATCCATTCTCTCTCCCCTCCTTCCCTCCCATTCTCTCTCCCCTCCTTCCCTCCCATTCTCTCTCCCCCCTTCCCTCCCATTCTCTCTCCCCCTTCCCTCCAATTCTCTCTCCCCCTTACCTCCCATTCTCTCTCCCCCCTTCCCTCCCATTCTCTCTCCCCCTTCCCTCCCATTCTCTCTCCCCCTTCCCTCCCATTCTCTCTCCCCCTTCCCTCCCATTCTCTCTCCCCCTTCCCTCCCATTCTCTCCCCCCCTTCCCTCCCATTCTCTCTCCCCCTTCTCTCTCCCCCCCTTCTCTCTCCCCCCCTTCCCTCCCATTCTCTCTCCCCCTTCCCTCCATTCTCTCTCCCCCCTTCCCTCCAATCTCTCACCCCCTTCCCTCCCATCTCACCCCCCATCCCTCCCATCACACACCCCCTTCCCTCCCATTCACACTCCCCACTTCCCTCCCATTCTCACACCCCCATCCCACCCCATTCACACCCCCCCCTTCCCTCCAATTCTCACTCCCCATCCCTCCCATTCTCTCACCCCATCCCTCCAACTCTCCCCCACCACCCACCCAACACACTCCCCCCAACCCTCCCATTCTCCCCCCTTCCCTCCCAACTCACACCCCTCCTCCATCCCATTCTCTCACCCCCATCCCACCCATTCTCTCCCCCCCTTCCCTCCCATTCTCTCTCCCCTTTCCCTCCATTCTCTCTCCCCCCTTCGCTCCCATTCTCACTCCCCCTTCCACCCCATCTCTAACCCCCAACCCACCCAAACACACTCCCCCCTCCCACCATCTCACCCCACCTGCCATCCATTCTCTCTCCCCTCCTTCCCTCCCATTCTCTCTCCCCTCCTTCCCTCCCATTCTCTCTCCCCCCTCCCTCCCATCTCTCTCCCCCATCCCACCCAATTCTCACTCCCCCTTACCTCCCAATCTCACTCCCCCCTTCCCTCCCATTCTCTCTCCCCTTCCCTCCCATTCTCTCTCCCCCTTCCCTCCCATTCTCTCTCCCCCTTCCCTCCCATTCTCTCTCCCCCTTCCCTCCCATTCTCTCCCCCCCTTCCCTCCCATTCTCTCTCCCCCTTCTCTCTCCCCCCCTTCCCTCCCATTCTCTCTCCCCCTTCCCTCCCATTCTCTCTCCCCCCCTTCCCTCCCATTCTCTCTCCCCCTTCCCTCCCATTCTCTCTCCCCCCTTCCCTCCCATTCTCTCTCCCCCTTCCCTCCCATTCTCTCTCCCCACTTCCCTCCCATTCTCTCTCCCCCTTCCCTCCCATTCTCTCTCCCCCCCTTCCCTCCAATTCTCTCTCCCCTTCCCTCCCATTCTCTCTCCCCTTCCCTCCCATTCTCTCTCCCCTCCTTCCATCCCATTCTCTCTCCCCCCTTCCCTCCCATTCTCTCCCCCCTTCCCTCCCATTCTCTCTCCCCTCCTTCCATCCCATTCTCTCTCCCCCTTCCCTCCCATTCTCTCCCCCCCTTCCCTCCCATTCTCTCTCCCCTTTCCCTCCCATTCTCTCTCCCCCTTCGCTCCCATTCTCTCTCCCCCTTCCCTCCCATTCTCTTCCCCTTCCCTCCATTCTCTCTCCCCTCCTTCCCTCCCATTCTCTCTCCCCCTTCCCTCCCATTCTCTCTCCCCCCTTCCCTCCCAGTCTCTCCCCCCCTTCCCTCCCATTCTCTCCCCCTTCCCTCCCATTCTCTCCCCCTTCCCTCCCATTCTCTCCCCCTTCCCTCCCATTCTCTCCCCCTTCCCTCCCATTCTCTCTCCCCCTTCCCTCCCATTCTCTCACCCCCCTTCCCTCCCATTCTCTCTCCCCCTTCTCTCTCCCCCCCTTCCCTCCCATTCTCTCTCCCCCTTCCCTCCCATTCTCTCTCCCCCCTTCCCTCCCATTCTCTCTCCCCCTTCCCTCCCATTCTCTCTCCCCCCTTCCACCCTTCTCTCTCCCCCTTCCTCCCATTCTCTCTCCCCACTTCCCTCCCATTCTCTCTCCCCCTTCCCTCCCATTCTCTCTCCCCCTTCCCTCCAATCACTCTCCCCCTTCTCTCCCATTCTCTCTCCCCTTCCCTTCCATTCTCCCCCCCTTCCCTCCCATTCTCCCCCCCACCTTCCCTCCCATTCTCTCTCCCCCTTCCCTCCCATTCTCTCTCCCCCCTTCCCTCCAATTCTCTCTCCCCTTCCCTCCCATTCTTTCTTCTCTCCCCTTCCCTCCCATTCTCTCTCCCCTCCTTCCATCCCATTCTCTCTCCCCCTTCCCTCCCATTCTCTCCCCCCTTCCCTCCCATTCTCTCTCCCCTCCTTCCATCCCATTCTCTCTCCCCCTTCCCTCCCATTCTCTCCCCCCTTCCCTCCCATTCTCTCTCCCCTTTCCCTCCCATTCTCTCTCCCCCCTTCACTCCCATTCTCTCTCCCCCTTCCCTCCCATTCTCTTTCCCCCTTCCCTCCATTCTCTCTCCCCTCCTTCCCTCCCATTCTCTCTCCCCCTTCCCTCCCATTCTCTCTCCCCCCTTCCCTCCCAGTCTCTCCCCCCCTTCCCTCCCATTCTCTCCCCCTTCCCTCCCATTCTCTCCCCCTTCCCTCCCATTCTCTCCCCCTTCCCTCCCATTCTCTCTCCCCCTTTCCTCCCATTCTCTCTCCCCCCTTCCCTCCCATATTCCCCCCCCTTCCCTCCCATTCTCTCTCCCCCTTCCCTCCCATTCTCTCTCCCCCCCTTCCCTCCCATTCTCTTTCCCCCCTTCTCTCTCCCCCCCTTCCCTCCCATTCTCTCTCCCCCTTCCCTCCCATTCTCTCCCCCTTCCCTCCCATTCTCTCTCCCCCTTCCCTCCCATTCTCTCTCCCCCTTCCCTCCCATTCTCTCTCCCCCTTCCCTCCCATTCTCTCTCCCCCTTCCCTCCCATTCTCTCTCCCCCTTCCTTCCCATTCTCTCTCCCCCTTCCTTCCCATTCTCTCTCCCCCCTTCCCTCCCATTCTCTCTCCCCCCTTCCCTCCCATTCTCTCTCCCCCCCTTCCATCCCATTCTCTCTCCCCCCTGCCCTCCCATTCTCTCTCCCCCCTGCCCTCCCATTCTCTCTCCCCCCTGCCCTCCCATTCTCTACCCCCCTTCCCTCCCATTATCTACCCCCCTTCCCTCCCATTATCTACCCCCCTTCCCCTCTCTCCCCCCCCCCTTTCCCCTCCCACCCCCCTTTCCCCTCTCCACCCCCCTTTCCCCTCCCCCCTTTCCCCTCCCCCCTTTCCCCTCTCCCCCCCTTTCCCCTCTCCCCCCCTTTCCCCCCCCCTTCCCCTCTCCCCTCCTTTCCCCACTCTCCCTCCCCCTTTCCCCCTCTCCCCCCCCCTTTCCCCTCTCTCCCCCCCCTTTCCCCTCTCTTCCCCCCCCCTTCCCCTCTCTTCCCCCCCCCTTTCCCCTCTCTTCCCCCCCTTTCCCCTCTCTTCCCCCCCTTCCCCTCTCTTCCCCCCCTTCCCCCCCCCTTCCCCTCTCTTCCCCCCCCTTCCCCTCTCTTCCCCCCCTTCCCCTCTCTTCCCCCCGCTTTCCCCTCTCTCCCCCCATTCTGCTTGTCGCTCCCCATTCTGTGTCTGGCTCTCCCATTCTGCTTGTCGCTCCCCATTCTGTGTCTGGCTCTCTCTCTCCATTGGTTATTGAAGTGTCATGTGACCCTGCTAGTTAAAGAATAAACAAAAAATTCTGCACATTTAATATAGTGGGATTTCCCCCCCCAATTTTTTTAATTAAATCAAGGGTGCGTCTTAGAATCGATGGCGTCTTACAATCGTGGAAATAGGGTAGTATTATTTGCAGTATTATTTCCCTCTCCTCTCATTCTCAAGTGTAGCTAAACACTTCTTGTAACATCCGGGTCAGACTAATGCTAAAACGTACTTAACGTTTGAAATAAAACCCTTAACGGTCTGCTATAATAACATGGTGTTAAGCCTTTCCTAATGATATCTAGAACAGTCATTGTATTTGCATAGAATTAGATTTGAGGACACGCGTTAACTTCAAGGAACATACTGTAACATCCGCTCCTGTTTCAGGTAACGTCACACTCTTTATTGGAGTTTTGTGGAGAAGACAGGGATTTCATTTTTTGCTTAGCAAGTTTAATGCAGCAGTCGGTCCCCCAGAGATGAACTGTGCTATTGCCAGCTATTCCTAGTTAACGTGCTATCCTACGTAATGTGCTATTCCTAGGTATTATTCTATTCTTATCTATTCCTATTCCTATTCCACAGAGTGACACACACAAACACATACAGAGACACACACAGACAGAGAGAGAGAGAGGGAGACCCACCCAGTCAGTCACCCACCCACCCAGGCAGTCAGTCACCCACCCAGGCAGTCACTCACCCACCCACCCACCCAGGCAGTCACCCACCCGCCCAGGCAGTCACCCACCACCCAGGCAGTCACCCACCCACCCAGACAGTCACCCACCAAAGCAGTCAGTCAGTCACCCACCCAGGCAGTCAGTCAGTCACCCACCCACCCATGCAGTCAGTCACCCACCCACCCATGCAGTCAGTCAGCCACCCACCCACCCATGCAGTCAGTCAATCAGTCACCCAGACAGTCATTCATACCCAGGTAGTCAGTAACCCACCCAGCCAGGCAGTCACCCAGGCAGTCAGTCAATCCACCCATACTTAACCCCCCCAGGCCCATACTTAAACCATACTTAACCCACCCAGACAGTCAAAGACAGTCAAGGCAGTCAGTAACCCAGGCAGTCAGTAACCAACCCTGGCAGTCAGTCACCTACCCACCCAGTCACCCACCCAGGCAGTCAACCACCCACCCACCCAGGCAGTCAACCACCCACCCACTCAGGCAGTCAACCACCCACCCACTCAGGCAGTCAGCAACCCACCCAGGCATTCCGTTTTCCCACCCACCCAGGTAGTCAGTCACCCACCCACCCAAGCAGGCAGTCACCCAACCCAAGCAATCAGTCAGTCACCCAGACAGTCAGCCACCCACCCAGGCAGTCAGAAACCCACCCACCCAGGCAGTCTGTAACCCACCCAGGCATGCAGTCAGTCACCCAGGCAGTCAGTCAACCCAACCATACTTAACCCCCAAGGCCCATACTTAACCCACCCAGACAGTCAAAGACAGTCACCCACCCAGGCAGTCAGTCAACCCACCCATACTTAACCCCCCCAGGCCCATAATTAACCCCCTCCCCCCCCATACCCATACTGAAAATCCCCCAGGCCTTTTGTCACATTGAATATCTTTGCCTTTTGTTGAAAATATAAAAATAAACAGATTGCATTGTAATGTTTTTTTTTCCATATTACAATAAGAAGAAAACAGTTAAGTAAAAGTTACGCGCTAAAAAAATATTTTTTCGTAGTAGGTGCGCTATGGGTTCTGGGGCGGGGGAGGGGCGGGGGGGCTGGTCCTTTCATCTGTCCTGGGTCCCATGATTTCTGTTGGAGGCCCTGTCTGAGATACATGGAGATTTAATGACTTGCCCAAGGTCAAACAAGGACTCGAACTGGGCTCACCTGCTTTAAAAGCAGCGACATTTACAGTGAGCTTCTCATTCAGCCTCTGTTTTTCCTGTTGTGTCCTGTGAAATTCTATCTTGCCAGATACTTATTTCCCCCATGATTAGCTTTTTACCTATTTAAACCAGGGGTACGCAAACTGGGGGGGGGGGGGGGGCAAGATTCTCTGGGTTGGGAGCAGCGCTTACAGAGGTCCATCGCCCTTCCCAAAGGCATTTAAATTCAATGCCGGGGGAGCGCATGTGGCCTCTGTAAGGTCCTTTACCTTATCTTCGGCGCATTCGGGCGACGCGTCGCCATGGCAATGCAGCATCAAATGATGCCACAGAGACAAGGTAAGAGGGGGTGCGTGAGGGGGGGGGGGGGAACGGCAGGGGGGTACTGAGGGAAAACTTTGTGCACCCCTGATTTATAACATCGTAGCTACTGTACAATAACAAACAATAGCTAGAAGAATTAGGATGGTCCATTTGTCCATACAAACAATGGCTCACATACAAGTCTTATCATACACAGATTAGGTAAAGATCATATAAACCCTTCAAATGATTCGGATATTATGGAAACAGAACAATCCTCCAACTGACCCCTTTAACTATGTTTGAGTAATGATAAAATGCAATACAAACACTAATACTACTAACACTATACTATATACTGTGGCTACTGTCTAAACTCTTCGGGGCAGGGACTCCTTTTCCTACTGTAATGTCACTTTTATGTCTAAAGTGCTTCTTCCCATGATGTGTTGTTTGTATTATTTGTTATTTATATGATTATGTCACGTGTATTACTGCTGTGTAGTGCTATGCACATTAATGGCACTATATACATAGATATATACATACTACATACATACATATATATATATATATATATATATATATATACATACAACTCCCACAAGCATTATGCATGCTGCAACCTATACCCTAAACAGGTATTGTAGAAATACAATGTTATTTCACATAACTTTCAACACTACATATTTTACAAAAAGAGGCTACCATATAATTAAATTATCTTGGAACATCGAGTGCATCTGGTTATATATGAGTGTATAGATTACTGCTGTTTAAACTCAGTGTAAAATGAATAATTTATAGTGAACTTAAAGTGACAGTTTGACAGCAGAAAGATGTAGAAAACTGAACATGGCAGCGCACAAAAGAGTCCATTGCTTTGAATTATTTACCATACTGTAGTTACTTAAGGCAGCAAAGCATTTGACATCGTATATGTTTTTATTTTAATAATTCAGTTCTCTAGTATTAGATAATAGCGACTGTTTTTTATTTTTTTCAGTTATTATTCGACTCAATGCCATTGTTAATGAGTTTGAAAGCATCCTTTGATTTCAATTATAGGTTTGAACCCACCTCCCCAGCAGTGCAAGATTTTTGCAACACTTTCCTGTTTGGGATAATTTGTTGCACATGTTCCCAGCAGTTTGAGCTGTAAACTGTAACAATATGTAATGTTACCTTAGTAATATAAGCAGTGGTTGACAAATCACCAAAAAATCTACTCGCCACACAAAAAAATCTACTCGCCACCTAGTACCAAACGTGTGCTGCTTGGGCCAATATTTACTCGCCCGGGGGTTAAATCCACTCGCCCGGGGCGAGCAAATGTATAGGCTTGTTGAACACTGAATATAAGGATACATTGTAGCTGCTGAGTTCACTGACTGAAGGAACCATTATGTTAGGCACACAATCAGGATTTATACAGATTTATAACAGGAGCACCAAACGATTGCCAGGTTAGGTAAGAATGTAGAAATATATATTGTCACACGCTTTACATATTAAAAGAAAAAAAAGCCAGAATGTAGTATTGCTGCTTTCATGTGTATCTATCCTTATCTGTATTAATCGCTGTAGGAGACAAGTGCAACGGTATAAGCAGGGATGTGTGTGTGTGTGTAAATAAACCATGGCTTTCATTCAGCCCGTAACTTCAAACTTTAATGCAGCATACAACTAAACAAATAAAACAGGCCTATCCCTTTGCAAAGGCTGACTCACACTTCCTAATCCCTATCTGCAGGGCTGGGAGGCTAGGCCTCTTGCCAGCCTCTGACCCCACAGTCCCGGGTTGGTGTTCCAGGGGTGATTCCTCCGACAGGTTCCAGGGTCCGCTGCATACTGGAATAGAGGTGCTGGTTCCCTGGGATCCCTCTCTGACAGCACACACCTCCCACGTGACCATAAGATCTACTTGCCTTTGTGGTATGGAATCGGTGCCCTGATGGACCTGGCTAAGAGACTACTTAGGAATTATGAAGAACCAAAGAGAGAGGTAACTGTCCTTCAGATATTCTGTTTCTGATCATATTTGCTGCCACTTTCAATACTGCAGAGTGATGCTGGCTACAAATGTTTAGATAGCCAATTACTTTTTGGTAGAGATGGGCAGAAGAGTCCAAATCCGTTTCCCGGAATTCCACGAATTGTTTAGAACAAATCTGTCCTCCCCACCAAAATCTATCTACAGATAGGGTATTAAAAGAGCCGAGCAGATTCATTAAAATACATCATTGAATACAATGCTGACGTGTGTGTGTGTGTGTGTGTGTATACCCTCAAACGTTCCTCCAAATAAATTAGGGAGACCCGCTAGTGCTGAAAAAGGAGCACACCTGAGGGGTACCAGCTGGGAGATATGCTAGTAGCTATGCGAAGTATATTTAAGTGAGTCCCATACCCCTCTTCCTAAAATAATTTCCATACCACCTATATATAGAGTTGATAAGTCTAAGGCACCAACCCAATGACTGAAATGGTGTCAGACCTGTAGGAGACGACTGCAGGGCTATTACCAGAGAGACATTGATTTTGGGGAAATAAACATTGGCTTTTATTTAGCATGTATCTTCAAACAATACAGCTTTAAGGCAGTATACAAAATAAGCAAAACAGGCCTATCCTTTGTAAGGGCTGACTCACTTTCCAGTCCTTATCTGCAAGGCTGGGAGGATAGGCATCTTAACAACCTCTGACTAAAAGTCCAAGGAGGTACCGGTTATCAGGGGCTCTTTCCCTCAGTCTGGGTTGGTGTCCTGGGTCCACTGCATCCTAGCATAGAGGGTCTTCTTCCCTGGGACCCCTCTCTGACAGCACACACTTCCTTAGTGCTAGATAAATCCCCTGCAGATTAAGCAGGACGCTTTCTTCCTGACTGATGAGCCAGGTGGAGACTGGCTAATTGTCTGTAGCTGCATTAACCAGCTCCCTGCTGGACTCATCAGCCATATACATACTTTTTATTGGGAGCCCTTTTTAGACAGGGGTTAAGGCTCAGTCACAAGACCCAACCCAACAGAACTAAGAACCCACAACCACTGCTTTTCTAGTCCACAGCAGTGTGATCTTAACCGGACTCTTCCCCGATTAATCAGAGCGCAGATCAATCTGGCAATGGATTTCGGATTGCTCTTTGTCTTTGAAAATAAAAATCCAAAATGGTTAACCGACCTTTTGGAGACTGGTCCGTGGAAAGCCGCGGACCAAAGATACCGGCCGATCTGAGGCAGTTCCAAATCCGTACAATTTGTTTTTGCCCATCTCTCCTTTTTGGGACCCGACAACGACATAGCTTAATTAAAGCATTACTGTCCGTAGCACCTCGGACAAACAATCCAAAGTCCGGGACGGCTGGGGGTCCAGCCTGTTCAGTGCAGTCCCTTGCAGCTATAATCCTTCCAGGGCACGATCGTCACGACTGCAAGCGGCCGCGGAAACGCAAACCTTAAGGTTTTCTACATCTGTAGGTACAATTCATGCCAGGCAAAGTGCAAAATCAATTACATTCAGTCCTTAATTCTGACAAAAATGTATTAAAAAAATAGTCATCATGATTACACTTTTATTTCTTTACATTTTGTTTACCGTTTTAGAGACCTAAGAAGGGCACATATAACTGGATCCTTTACCCAAAGGTACGCAACAGCAACAAATATCAATAATAAGAATATGAATAAATGGAATGAAACATTCATTGCAGTTCTGTTGCACAGTCACTGTCCTGAAATACAACAACTTTTTTATTTAGTCTCACAAAACCACTCCATATACTGTACCATATACTGTGAAACCACTCCATATACTGTACCATATACTGTGCCACTTTTTAGTGAAAGAAAAAAAATGAATTTGTCTTAGAAAGCCTAGTCCTGCCTCTTTTTTATTTTACACATAAATACTGTATACATCTTTTTTTTGAAAGAAGGTATAGATAGATGTTTAATAGATTCAGTACTTTGCAACGTGTGGCACAGCAGCATTACTTTTTCTAAGCCGCTCTGACCGCTGCCGATATGTAACACCATCATAAGATAGTCTCTTGCCAGAGGGCACGTTCACAGCAGTAGTACTGTGATTTCGTGTTGTGGTCACGGGTCTTCTGCTTGGCTTCTTGATTTGAAGGTTGAAGAAGAGCCAGAAATATAGTCTAAGACAGACTGAAAACCTGCCCTGTTCCCTGTCTTACACAGCAGCTAATTCTGCACGTGGTAGGCACTGGGCACCATGTATAGCAGGATCAATATGTTAGTGGTCCTTGTGGACTGTATTAATGACAATAGGTAAATTGCATTGAAAATAAACATCTGTTCAGCATCAAATGAATCAATTGACAAAAAGAGATCTCCTGAGCTAGTCACTAGAAAAACAAGTGAAACAGCACTGACACTCTCCCCCAGCCCATGTTTTGGTTTTCACATTGCACTTGACCGTTGCATCCTGAGGCTTTTAAACCCCTTCGCTGCCAAGGCAGTTTCCCCTGTGCGTGGCCAAGGACATTTGAAGATGAACATTTCCAAACAATGATTTGTGTGTCAGTTTTGTGCTGTGTCCATGTATCCCGTACGCTGTTTGTTTTTTCCGAACATGTTCAACTTTTATTTGGTGTTGGTCCCAAGTGCACGTTAGGTCATGTGGCTTCTGCAATCTCATGAACATGCAACAAATATTAGGATTTTCTTTATTCATTGCAGTGCTGTGGGTAGTATGGCTATCCAAATGTTGGGCCATGTTACAAACCATGTAAACCTTCATTTTGTCTACGTTGAGAAACTTTAATATACAATACATTTACCTTATGTTTAGTTAATGTTTTTACATTAGAAAAGGGTGGTGGGTCCCAACGTAGCATTAGGCAGATGTTGATGCTCTGCTATTGTTATATCTTGTTATATATATCTATATTGTTATATATTGTTATATCTGCTACTGTATATGTCTCCCACCCACCCAATCACTGTCTCCCACCCACCCAGTCGCTGTCTCACACCCAGTCACTGTCTCCCACCCACCCAGTCACTGTCTCCCACCCATAGTCACTGTCACCCACCCAGTCACTGTCACCCAGTCACTGTCTCCCACCCAGTCACTAAGTCACTGTCTCCCATCCAGTCACTGTCTCCCACCCACCCAGTCACTGTCACCCAGTCACTGTCTCCCATCCAATCACTGTCTCCCACCCACCCAGTCACTGTCACCCAGTCACTGTCACCCACCCAATCACTGTCACCCACCCACCCACCCAGTCACTGTCACCCAGTCACGGTCTCCCATCCAGTCACTGTCTCCCATCCAGTCACTGTCTCCCATTCAGTCACTGTCATCCACCCACCCAGTCACTGTCACCCAGTCACTGTCACCCACCCACCCACCCAGTCACTGTCACCCAGTCTGTCACCCAGTCACTGTCTCCCATCCAGTCACTGTCTCCCACCCACCCAGTCACTGTCAACCAGTCACTCCCACCCACCCAGTCACTGTCACCCAGTCACTCCCACCCACCCTGTCACTGTCACCCAGTCACTGTCTCCCATCCCGTCACTGTCTCCCACCCACCCAGTCACTGTCAACCAGTCACTCCCACCCACCCAGTCACTGTCACCCAGTTACTCCCACCCAGTCACTGTCTCCCATCCAGTCACTGTCTCCCTCCCACCCAGTCACTGTCTCCCATCCAGTCACTGTCTCCCACCCACCCAGTCACTGTCAACCAGTCACTCCCACCCACCCTGTCACTCCCACCCAGTCACTGTCACCCAGTCACTTTCTCCCACCCACCGTCATTCACCCACCCACCCACATTCAACATTCACCCACCAACCGTCACCCACCCACCCACTGTTATTCACCCACATTCAACATTCACCCACCAACCATCACCCACCCACTGTCATTCACCCACCCACCATCATTCACCCACCCACCATCATTCACCCACCCACCCACTGTCATTCACCCAACTGTCATTCTACTGTCATTCACCCACCCAGTCACTGTCATTCACCCACCCAGTCATCCACCCACCCAGGCAGTCACATGTCTTTTGCTGAAAATATAAAAATAAACAGGTTGCATTGTAATGTTTTTTTCTGTATCACAATAAGAAAACAGTTAAGTAAAAGTTGCGCGCTAAAAGATATTTTTTCGTGGTAGGTGCGCTATGGGTTCGGGGGGGGGGGGGGGGGGCGGCTGCTCATTTCATTTGTCCCGGGCCCCATGATTTCTGTTGGCGGCCCTGGTAACTAGACAATGATGCAGCCAGATACAAATTCCATTTTTCTTGAAATTGGACAACCAGAGGTTTCCTGGGATAGGTCACCTTGAATTGTCATACAAATATTGGCTATATAGATCGTCACATAATTTTGTTAGATTCTTCTACACCAGGTTAAGGTTACACTGATGCCCAACTCAAGGCAGCATTGGATTCTTACAAATATGAGGATACCCTATGACAGAGGCTACCAATGTCAATCAAAGCTAACCCCATATTTGTGGGATTAAAACGTGCCTGGGAAATCTTGTGAATAGAAGTATTTAAACACAATGCAATTGTGAATGTGTATGCCAAATATGTTTAAATTTTGATTTTCAAGACCCATCAGGAACATTTTTACGTGCACAAATATGGCAGTACCCTTGATTGACAAATATTTTATTCTCTATTAATCGATTGTACCCACATATTTGTAGGGATAACATTGTGTCTTTGAGCCCTTGTCACTGACAACACCATCAACACCAAATAAATATAACTCTGATATAATGAAGAAATGTGCATCAGTTTCGTCACACTGTGGGACTTCCTCAGGGGTATAACTATAACTACCCCTGAGGAAGTCGTAGAGTTGCGACAAAATGTGTTGGAATTGTTTCTTCAAACAACTCCCACGTACATGGTTTGTTTTCATAAGCATCTCCCGCAACAGGAGCTAAGAGCAGATATTTTGAAGGTAGTAACAGCCAGACTGTACCAAGGAACGCAGGAGCGTGGTGAATAGCTGCAGGCTGTCTCCTGAAAGTCTGACATATCTATGACACTGATATCAAACAAACAAATACGAAGCGCATCAATCACTAGAATGCAGGTGCGTAAAACTTACGTGAAAATAAGTGATTTATAAGTGACAAATATATCAAATGTATCAAATACAACCCCTTAAGCAGGTTCTGAGGAAAAGACCCACCACAAGGTCACGCAGGAATACAGATGCACAAATTGGACCACTGTTGATTGCGACTTTTGTTTGCTGCTCTCCTTACTTCCGGTGGAGTCTAGTGCTGCTAGCATAGGATTAATGCCATTGCGGAGAAGGAACTTGGATTGGAACATTGGCGGAGATCTGTGGCGGTGTCTGCGCTGTGACCCTGGGTGGGTCACAAACCCTAAAAATATATCTTACTTTCTCACGTATATCTTTACAGTACAACAAACCAAACACTTATCAAAAGGGTTCAGGTTGGTGCACTGCTTACCTGGAGTACAGAGTAAAAAAGCAAATGTGTGGTGCTGCAAAAAAAAAAGCCTTTTGAAACAAAGGATAACTTGATAGGAGAATCCTGAGGTGCAACCCCCCTGTGGTTGAATGGCTGAATAAGCCCAAACAGAATAGGTGAAAGCTGCTGATATGGCTCCAATAATGAACCGACTAGCGGACTAGGGTCCCCACAATCACTGCAGTAAGGGACCTCACATACATGTGAACCAGCATATGAGTGTCGGAATGGAGAATAACCAGATAATATCCAAATATTGAATTGAAGTAATTACTCACTCAGAGTCAGCTTGTCCTCCTCATCCCTGTAGATGTATCTTCATCCACTTGAGGGGGGGTGTGCATCCGTTTTTTCATCAGTCCTGAAAATATGCAGATAGGAAAAAGCAGGCACTGGCAGCCACACAGGATCAGCAAATAAGGATTAATAAAGAGAGCTAGTTCCCATTTTCCTGGAACCAGGGTCACGAATGATGTGTGAATGATTCCAGTAAGCTCAACTCATGTCCTCCCTCTTCCAAAGCATGACAAGTCCTTAATGTCTTTCTTAATTTTATTGCTGGATTAGAAAACACAGGAACTTGTGGGTGTAATGTAGGTAGAGAGTGCTTCTCTATGTGGGATGCTTCTGTGAGGTTAGACTATGGTAAGAGAGAAAGGCCTTACCAGGGGTGGATGCAGACAGGTCTGTACTCACTGTAATCTAGGGTGGAAAAGAAAGTGAGGGGCAGGGGTCACACTAAAGGTTGAGTGGGACTGCACTAACTGTCAGCAAAAGACAGGGGAGAACATGGGAAAGTCCATTAACTGGGAGGACTGGAGAAGCTGCAGTAGCAGCTCACTGATTATGTGCTCAGAGGCAAAAAATGCAACATTGTTGCATGTTACACAGGCACAGTGTGTGTATGTGGAGCCAATGCCTGCAGCTGAACTTAAGGAGCTGACAAGCAGAAGGGGGGTCGGGCAGGAATGTGATTCTTGTTCCATGACACTCCCCGTCTGGTATCTGGGGATACCACTATATAACTGGAATATGTGGAACATATGTGCAATGCATGACAAAGATAACATCACATTCTCAAACAATGCAAGAGTCCATGTCCACATAGCGATGTGACACCGGCCGGTATCACTGGTATCAAGGTCCCTTGGCCAAGGTTCTTTGGCAAAGGATGCAGGGTGGATGCACAGCTCCAGGTTTGCTGGTTGCACCACAATGTCTTTGTATAAAAGTCTCTGGCACTGTTTCCTTTTAGTCTTGTGAGAGAACAGTCCTTTTGTCTCTGTAGTTTCACCCACAGAGTGTATCCCCTTGTAGGTATACCAGCCGTGGTAGTCTGTCGCTCTATCACCTGGCGTTTGGCAGAAGGAGAGGGCTTTGGCTCCTTGTGGGAGCGGATTACTGTCCCTGGAAAACTGGTTGTCGAATGTAATCCAATAAAGGGGGCGTGGTTCAGGGAGACTCCCTGAAGCTGAGCGCTGGGGTTGAACATTACCCGGATTTGATCGGGTTCCTGAGGGTGGTAGGCCCCAGGTGATTGGAGGTACCGACATTCTTTGCCTTCCTCCATTAGAGGTGCTGGCTTTGCGTGGCCGGTAAAGAATATCTTCTGGATGAAGACCACAAAGTTGTTGTTGGTCTCTGGTTCTCTTTGTAGGCCGCAGAGGTGCGAGGTGAACCTAGAGATGGCATGTTCTCCATTGTTTGGGAAGCGCCTCCTTGGTGAACGGAATGGTAGCGGAGTCACCCGACTGCTTAGTCCGTCTTTAGAGAGCTCCTTGACTGTTAACTTCGGGAATCCTCTATCTTCCCTTGATGGTGTTTGTTTGTCATCGTTCCTTGTTGTCTGGAACGCTGTGCACCGTAGTTCATCGGTACATTTCTCTTGCACGAGAACATCTCCGCGTAGTTTGGTGAAACGCTTTTGTGTTTCTTTGTTGACTGCCATCGGGAGGTTGTTTTCTCCCTGGACATGACGAAGAACAGTCTCTTTTGTCCTTGTAAATCCTTTTGGTAAATGTCTCTGCAACTGTCCCCTTTTACGTGTTTGAACGAACAGTCCTTTTGACACTGTGGCTTCGCCTGTGGGGCGCAATCTTTTGCGGCTATGCCAGCCGTGGCAATTGGTTGCTCTGTTGCTTGATACTCTGTGGAGAGGAACAACTGTACGTCTTAATTGTGCCCTTGCTCGCGGGAGTATTGTCTGATTGTTTGTTGTTTTTAGGACGATCCCTTTATCGGTCACCTTTGGGAGGTTACTCTCTTCCTTCGGTGGAGTCGACTCATCATCCTTGGCTGTCTGGACTGCTGAGCATCCTAAGCCATTGTCGCATCCCATCGGCGTGAGGATGTCTTTGTTGGTCTCAGGGGTATGACCTTGTCTTTCCTCTTCACTTGGCCCTTCGGTCACTTGGAGATGGCCAAGACATGGTTCAGAGAGAGATGTGTGTCCACATTCTGTCACCTCCGTTCTGCGGGCATCAACGTAGTCTTGCCCGTGCTCTCTGTTAGTGCACGAGTTGCCCACTATCACCCATCCTAGGTCGAGTCTTTGGGCGTATGGCGCGTTGTGGGGTCCGTTGTGTTGTTTACGGACTTTATGTACCCTCATGATGTCCCTACCGAGCAGCAGCAGGATCTTGGCGTCTTGTTCCACCGGCCGGATGTGGTTGGCTATTCCTTTGAGGTGGGGGTAATGGAGTGCCACGTCTGGTGTGGGTATCTCGTCCCTGTTTGTGGTCATGTGGTTGCACTCGATGAGTGTGGGAAGGGGCATGTTCACTTTGCCGTCTATTGAGCATATGGTGTAGCCGTTCACTCTTCTCCCTGTGGTCTCCATTTGCCCTGCGCACGTTCTGAGAGTGTAAGGAAAGGCACCATCTTGTATGTTAAACATGTCGAAGAACTCTGACCTGACCAGTGATCGGTTGCTCTGGTCGTCGAGGATTGCGTACATCCGAATAGCCTTCTCAGGTTGTCCCTGGGGGTGCACTGCGACAAGGCATATTTTGGAACAGGACATTTTGTCACTTTCTTTTCCGCAAACCTCAGTGCGCTGAGATGTGACGGATGTTGGCTCTCCTTCTTCTTTCTCCCCGCCATGCTCCGCTATGGAGGATGGGTTCTTGAGTTGGTGGAGTGTCATCGCCTCTGGGTGTAACGCTGTCACGTGCTTGTCACTCTCGCACACTGTGCATTTGATCTCTTCCTTACAGTCCCTGGCTAGATGGGTCGTGGAACCGCAGCACTTGAAGCAAACTCCGAATTCTCCAAGTAACCTCTTGCGTTCCTCTAGGGACTTCATCCTGAACCCAAAGCACTTGTTGAGTGGGTGTGGCTTCTTGTGTATGGGACATTCCCTGTTTGGGTCCCTTGGTTCCTTGTCTCCGGCGACCGACTGATCGGGAGTAGTTTGGGCCGTGGGAGGCACGTCCGTCCTGCGGGCCGAGATGGGTGTTTGGGGGTTACCATATCTCGTCGCTGGTCTCTCGTTCTTCGGGCTGCTTGCACTGTATGTGGTTTGCGCACCTAAGATGAAACTGGGATCGTTTCTTGTCTTTGCCGCTTCGCAGATGAAGCTCACGAAGAATGAGAATGGGGGGAAGACAACCTGCTTCTCCCTTTTGTATTTGGAACCTTGTGAAAGCCACCTTTCTTGGAGGTTGAAGGGTAGCTTCTCCAGGATGGGTCTCACTCCACGAGCTGAATCTAGGGCGTTGAGACCTATTAAGGAATGGTCTTTCCTTGCGGACTCCAGTTCTTGCAGCAGGTCTCCAAGATCTCGTAACTTCGAGTAGTCTTTACTTGTGATCTTGGGGAAGCTCTCGATTCTTTTGAAGAGCGAATCCTCGACTGCTTCAGGGCTGCCATAGGTCTCTTCTAGCCTTTCCCACACTAGGTCAAGACCTACTTGGGGTTGATGCGCGTTTGCCGTCCGAAGTCTCTGCGCTTGCTCCCTGGATACGTTCCCCAGGAACTTGACTAACAGGTTGAGCTCTTCCCTTGCTGAGAAGTCCAAGCTGTCGATTGCGTCTTTGAACGTGAACTTCCACGTCCGGTAGTTCTCAGGGCGGTCGTCGAAGCTGATGAGTCCTGCGTGCACCAAGTCGCGCCGGATCATGTACTTGGCTATGTCTGTCAGACCTGAGACGTCGGCGCGTTTGCCCCGTTCTGAGGTAGTTGCTGGGACGGTCTGTGCGGTCGCCTCTTCCTTTGCGTGGACGCGTGATGGCTGCTGGCCAGTGTGAGGGGCTGTTTTCTCCCGCGTGGGTGTACCTGGATTACGAGCCTGTTGTGGTGCATCCGTGTGCGCTCTGGCGTGTGGATCACTGTTGCGGCTGTGGCTATCCCAGGCAGCGTGTGCCATTGACGGAGCAACGTCTTCTCCTCGTGGTCCTAGCGAGTCTTCGTTGTCTGTGGTGTCGCTCCCTCCGTGTTGAGATGGTGCGCTGGTGTTTACACTGAAGAGGCTCCTTACGTAGTCTTCAGTGCGTTGGGCTGGATCCTCTGAGGCTATCCGTCTGTACGGTAGCTCCCCGCCGTCCTGTCTCGCAGCTGCTTCCAGGACTTCGGCTTGGGCTATGGCGGCAGCGGCTTCCTTCTCTTGATTGAGTGCCTCTAGATCCGCGTCTAATTTGGCTCTTTCTGCCCTTACGGCTGCCTCTCTTCGACCATATTCGGCCCTGGCACGTGCGGCCTCTGCGGTTGCTCGCGCCTTGGTAGCGCTCGCGCTTGCGCTAGACGCGTGAGATTGCACTGATCTTGCTGACCTTGATGAGTGTCTGGATGCGCTTGAGCGCTGCGATGCGGTTTCCAGCAAAAGGTCCTTTCTCCTACTCTCAGCCTCCGTGATAGTGGTACGTACGCGGCTGTGTCGTGCCAGGTCAATGTTGCTCTGTAAGTCTCTTTCTTGCAGGCTTTCGCTGGTGTTGGCCCTGGTCAGGTAAGTAACGTATGCCTCTGATAGCTCTTGATAACGCGAGTGATCAGTCCTTAATTGCGTTATTGCCTGCTCGAGCTGCTGCGCATAGTTGCCAATACTAGTGACATTGCGTATTCCCAGTGTGGTTGTTTCCCAGGCCAACTCTAATTTAGCGCGGTGCGCTTCAATGTCGCTCTCATATTTTTCGCGGCCCTTTTGTGTCAGTGTGACTGTCCGTTTGGGCCTTGCGCCTGCCTGCGCCTGTTGCAGATGCGCAGCGGTCTCTGTATCTGAGAGATCGCTTTCCTGCGTGATGTCTGGTGAGGCTCTGAGTTCTGCCATGCTGTTGGTGTGTGTAGGCCTTTTGCCAGTGCGTGTGGCGTGCGGTCTTTTACCTTATCAGCGTAGGGCGTCTGTCTCAGATGGTGCCGAGCGGTGTCCTGCAGCGTGCAGCGTTGGGGTAGCTGTACTTACAGGTGTCCGTTGGCTCCTCACTGTGGGGCCGAGCGGCGGGTGGACTCAGACAGAGAAAAAGGCAATTAGGTTTGTGTGTACAGTCTGTTTGCAAAGCTGCTGCCTTGTGTGCAGGGTTGCTCGTGCAGTGTAAGCTGCTTGCTTCTCTGTAAGGTTGCAGGCTGTGTGCAGTTTGCTGTATAAAGCTTGCTGCCCTGTCTGGCAGAGTGAAGCTGCTGCTTGTCCTGGGGTGCAGAGACTATTCTGTTTAGCATAAAGTCTTTGAGTAGTAGCTCCTGTGTGATTCCCTAACACAGGTCTTTGTTTTACTGTTCTGTTTAAACTGCTGCTTGTTTTGCAGAAAGCTGTAGCAGTTTGCTGTATAGCTGTGTAGAGCTGCACTTTTGTAGCACGAAGGCTGTGAGTGATAGCTTCTGCGTAGACCTCTAATACACGGTCTCTCTCTTACTTTCCTGGAACCAGGGTCACGAATGATGTGTGAATGATTCCAGTAAGCTCAACTCATGTCCTCCCTCTTCCAAAGCATGACAAGTCCTTAATGTCTTTCTTAATTTTATTGCTGGATTAGAAAACACAGGAACTTGTGGGTGTAATGTAGGTAGAGAGTGCTTCTCTATGTGGGATGCTTCTGTGAGGTTAGACTATGGTAAGAGAGAAAGGCCTTACCAGGGGTGGATGCAGACAGGTCTGTACTCACTGTAATCTAGGGTGGAAAAGAAAGTGAGGGGCAGGGGTCACACTAAAGGTTGAGTGGGACTGCACTAACTGTCAGCAAAAGACAGGGGAGAACATGGGAAAGTCCATTAACTGGGAGGACTGGAGAAGCTGCAGTAGCAGCTCACTGATTATGTGCTCAGAGGCAAAAAATGCAACATTGTTGCATGTTACACAGGCACAGTGTGTGTATGTGGAGCCAATGCCTGCAGCTGAACTTAAGGAGCTGACAAGCAGAAGGGGGGTCGGGCAGGAATGTGATTCTTGTTCCATGACACCCATGCCAAAATTTAATGGATACTTCAAAAAAAAATACAACAACATTGTGGGGTACTAAGCCCCCCCACCAACGCGTTTCGAGCGCTAGCTCTTTATCAAGGTGACTTACAGTACTCACCCTGCCGTTTTTGTAGTCCCCAGAAGCGCGCCAAAATTCATTGCCAAACACTTCCTGAAGTGGAATTCCATGCTTGGAATGAATGATCAAAAGACAAACTGTTAGAAACAAACAGTTACGGTATCCCCTGCATCAAACTCTGCATCAAACTCTGCATGGGGCTTAGGACAAGTCAATCTTTCCCAATTCTTATAATCAAAATGGACAACAAAGAGTGGGTAATTATAAGTATATTCAGTGTTCGACAAATCACCCAAAAATCTACTCGCCCAACCAAAAAAATCTACTTGCCACCTAGTCCCGCCCCCAAACCCGCCCCTAGTCCCGCCCCCAAACCCGCCCCTAGTCCCGCCCCCAAACCCGCGCCCTAGTCCCGCCCCCAAACCCGCCCCTAGTCCCGCCCCCAAACCCGCCCCTAGTCCCGCCCCCAACCCCACTTTAAAATAAAATATATAAATAAAATACATTTAATAAATTCCTAGTCAGAACAACATTCGTTTTTGACAAATGTATTTATTGTATTACATTATACTACAATTAGTCCTTGTTACGTGTGTGTGTGTGTGTGTGTGTGTGTGTGTGTGTGTGTGTGTGTGTGTGTGTGTGTGTGTACTGCACCGACACACTTTATTCGAGCAAATACCCAGTATGTACCTGGCAGATACCTGGAATGCGCCGCTCCTCACCTCTGACAAGCCCCGTTCCGTTTGCCTTCCCAGCCTGGGTTCATGCCTGGCTGACGGGCGGCTGATCTGTTAAATGATAATGATTAGGATTTAATAGGCTGCAATGCTTCGCGTGTCTACCAGATGGCATAAATTCATGAATTGTAATGCAGCATATATATATATACTGTGCAGTATTGCAGCCAGCTGGAATAAAATGCTTCAATCCCTGCCTGGAAAATAACTCAATGCACTCGGGCAGAAAACAGTCACAAACCTCAATACACCCGGGTATACCCGAATTCGTGGGACTAGCCGAGCTCGAATAAAGTGTGTCGCCAGTGTATGTCGGATCTAGAATTAAAAGTCAGGTGTGAATGACTAGTTTCCTGAACCCCTTAACCAGTGTCTGGACGTCCCCGCTTCCCAATATCTAAGCAGCAATCCCACCTGGGATCTTACCTGATCCGCAGTCCCTCAATGTCCAGGTAGCCTCATTCCCGCAATGTTATACATTGGAGGGGAGGTGTTCCCTACCTGTCTTCTGGGTTAGGGGGGGGGGGGGTTCCGATGTCTTCCGTGTGAAGCTTGAGTCAGATCTGGAAGAAAGCAGTATAGGGCAGTTAAGATTTCGGTGTAGTATAGGGCAGTTAAGATATATAGGGTAAATAAGAGATCCAGAGTGTGAGTGACAGAGATAGAGAGAATGTGGGGGGGGAGAGAGAGAGAGAGAGAGAGAGAGTGTGTGGGGGAGAGAGAGAGAGAGTGAGTGTGTGGGAGAGAGAGAGAGTGGGAGAGAGAGAGTGGGGGAGAGCGAGAGTGTGGGGGAAAGAGAGAGAGAGTGTGGGGGAGAGAGAGAGAGAGAGTGTGGGGGAGAGAGACAGAGTGTGGGGGAGAGAGAGAGAGAGAGTGTGGGGGAGAGAGAGTGTGGGAGAGAGAGAGAGTGTGGGGGAGAGAGAGGGAGTGTGTGGGGGGGAGAGAGAGTGTGTGGGAGCGTGTGGGGGGAGAGAGAGAGTGTGGGGGGAGAGAGAAAGTGTGCGGGGAGAGAGAGAGTGTGGGGGGAGAGAGAGTGTGGGGGGAGAGAGAGTGTGGGGGGAGAGAGAGTGTGGGGGGAGAGAGAGAGTGTGGGGGGGAGAGAGAGAGTGTGGGGGGAGAGAGAGAGTGTGGGGGGAGAGAGAGTGTGTGTGGGGGGAGAGAGAGAGAGTGTGGGGGAGAGTGAGAGAGTGGGGGGAGAGAGATAGAGTGTGGGGGAGACAGAGGGGGGAGACACAGAGGGGGGAAATGGTGGGTGACACACACAGAGGCTGGGTGACTGGCTGGGTGAGTGACTGTCTGGGTGAGGGACTGGCTGGGTGAGTGACTGGCTGTGTGAGTGACTGGCTGGGTGAGTGACTGGCTGGGTGGGTGAGTGACTGGCTGGGTGAGTGAGTGACTGGCTGGGTGAGTGAGTGACTGGCTGGGTGAGTGACTGGCAGGGTGGGGCAGGGGTGACTGGCTGGGTGAGTGACTGACTGGCTGGCTGGGTAGGGCAGGGGTGACTGGGTGGGTGGGGCAGGGGTGACTGGGTGAGTGGGGTAGGGGTGACTGACACTGACTGGGGCAGGGGTGACTGACACTGACTGGGGCAGGGGTGACTGACACTGACTGGGGCGGGGGTGACTGACACTGACTGGGGCAGGGGTGACTGACACTGACTGGGGCAGGGGTGACTGACACTGACTGGGGGGGGTGACTGACACTGACTGGGGGGGGGGGTGACTGACACTGACTGGGGGGGGGTGACTGACACTGACTGGGGGGGTGACTGACACTGACTGGGGGTGGGGGGTGACTGACACTGACTGGAGGTGGGGGGTGACTGAGACTGACAAGGGGGTGGGGGTTGACTGACACTTACAAGGGGGTGGGGGGTGACTGACACTGACAAGGGGGTGGGGGGGGGTGACTGACACTGACTGGGGGTGGGGGGGTGACTGACACTGACTGGGGGTGGGGGTGACTGACACTGACTGGGGGTGGGGGGTGACTGACACAGACTGGGGGTGGGTGGTGACTGACACTGACTGGGGGTGGGGGGTGACTGACACTGACTGGGGGTGGGGGGTGACTGACACTGACTGGGGGTGGGGGGTGACTGACACTGACTGGGGGTGGGGGGTGCCTGACACTGACTGGGGGTGGGGGGTGACTGACACTGACTGGGGGTGGGGGGTGACTGACACTGACTGGGGGTGGGGGGTGACTGACACTGACTGGGGGTGGGGGGTGACTGACACTGACTGGGGGTGGGGGGTGACTGACACTGACTGGGGGTGGGGGGTGACTGACACTGAATGGGGTGGGGGGTGACTGACTGTGGGGGTGACTGACTGACTGGGGGGAAGGGTGACTGATACTCCCATACACATACAGGGGGGGGAGGAAAGGCCACGACCAGCACCACCACCACCACGCTCCTTCCCCACCCACCCGCACCCATCTCCCGCTCGTGGGGGGGGGGCCGACATCCCCCCCATACCTCACGCGGGCGTAGTGGAAGCTTTGGGGAGGTGGCAGGCACGTTGCGAGGTGTCCCCCAGCGGGCGCCCCAGGGGACAGTCAGCCCCGCCGTGGCCGCCACTGCCCTGCTCCCCTCACCGGCATGAAGCTTGTGGTCGAGCGGGCAGACGGGCAGACGCCCCCCCCCCCCACACCTTATGCTGCGCCGTCATGAAGATAGCTGGGCACACTCTCCCATGCACACACACCCATGCACACACACACACCCATGCATACACACAGACACACACATGACAGGGGGAAGAAGAGGAAAGGCCGCGCGACCACCACCACCACTGCCCCGCTCGCCCTCCCCCCCCCCGGGACCATCTCCAACCCCGCGCGGGGATCGGCGGGAAGTCGGGGTAAGCGGGGACAGGGACAGAAGGGAGGACACCCCACTACCATCTCCTGCCCTGCGGGGGGATCGGCAGGAGGTCGGGGTAAGCGGGGACAGGGACAGAAGGGGGGACACCCCACTACCATCTCCTGCCCCGCGCGGGAAGCGGGGAGTAAGGGGGCTTGCAGGAGGCAGGGAAGGAGCAGAGGGGCCGCAGCATGCAGAGATTGGAGAGTACTTACTCTCCAATAGATCTCCGGCCAGAAAGAATGACCGCTCGTTGGGGGCGGGCTCATATAGAGCCTGGCTGCGCGCCCACAAAGCCTGGGAGCATGCGCCAATCAGCAATCAGGTAGGGGGAGTTTTTTTTTTGTTTTTTTTCAGCGCGAGCAGGGAAAATTTCAGCGCGAGCAGGGAAATTTAAAAAAACAAGCACGTGTTCTGCTTGGGCCAATATTTACTCGCTCGGGGGTTAAATCCACACGCCCCGGGCGTGTAAATGTATAGGATTGTCGAACACTGAGTATATTGATGCAAAGCAACCTGTTTCACAGTTTGCATACAATTAGAATTACTTATCCTCTTTCTCTCTCAGTCTCACCATACTCTTTGAAACCACGTCATACAGTCTTATATGAAATATGCACCATTTATAAACTATTATTACGTTTTTTGCCAATATCAAACTTTTTTTTTTCAAAGTTGTTGCTGGTTAGTTATTAGATCATTATAAGATAGCTGTGATTTATTTTCTTAAGGTTACGAAAGGTGCCGACCATGGCCATTTTACTTCAAACTCTTTGGCTGGGTAAGGGTTACAGTGACATTAAAATTGCCGAAGGGTGAAAGTCAGTTTACATGCAAATGACACATTGCCTAAGTGCCTTCAATATTACCTAACCTGCTTTTTGTTTTCCTGCAGGCAAATTTACAGTGCTGTTAGAAAACACTATGTACAGTGTAGGATTAGCGGCCTGTATGTAGTGACAGGTGAGTTACTGGCCATACTTTGTATTCTTTTAATGAGCAGATGTCCTGAGGGCAGCTGGGACTAAGCATTAACCAAGATGATGAGTGGGATGGAGCCAGGTTTCTATAGTAACCAACACCAGTAACCTCCCAGCACTCTTCTGCCAACGGCCATCCAGTCTGCCAATGTACTTTGCTGTAGCCTTGGAAAGAAGAAGAGGCTGTACAAATGAAGAGGAGATACTGGAAAAAGGATGGGAAAAAAGCTGTGTGTGCTGTGCACGCGCATAGTAAGTGAAACTTCTTTGACTTTTGTCACAGAAATTGTATTTGTATTGGTGACGTTTTAATTAAAAATCAAAATACAATTTCAATGACAAAACGCAAATACATTTGACTTATAATGCGCGTGCTCGGCACACATCCCCTGTATTAGCTATTTGCACTAAGTGTGAATTCCTCGTGTGTATGTGTGTCAGCCAGTGTGTGTATGTGTGTGTGTGTCAGTCAGTGTGTGTGTGTGTATGTGTGTCAGTCTGTGTGTGTCAGTGTGTCAGTGTGTGTGTGTCAGTGAGTGTCAGTCAGTGTGTGTGTGTCAGTCAATGTGTGTATGTGTGTGTGTGTATGTGTGTGTCAGTCAGTGTGTATGTGTGTGTCAGTCAGTGTGTGTATGTGTGTCAGTCAGTGTGTGTATGTGTGTCAGTCAGTGTGTGTATGTGTGTCAGTCAGTGTCAGTCAGTGTGTGTGTGTGTGTGTCAGTCAGTGTGTGTATGTGTGTCAGTCAGTGTGTGTGTATGTGTGTCAGTCAGTGTGTCAGTGTGTGTGTATGTGTGTCAGTCAGTATGTGTGTGTCAGTGTGTGTGTATGTGTGTCAGTCAGTGTGTGTGTATGTGTGTCAGTCAGTGTGTGTGTATATGTGTCAGTCAGTGTGTATGTGTGTCAGTCAGTGTGTATGTGTGTCAGTCAGTGTGTATGTGTGTCAGTCAGTGTGTCAGTCAGTGTGTGTGTATGTGTGTCAGTCAGTGTGTCAGTGTGTGTGTATGTGTGTCAGTCAGTATGTGTGTGTCAGTGTGTGTGTGTATGTGTGTCAGTCAGTGTGTGTGTATGTGTGTCAGTCAGTGTGTGTGTATATGTGTCAGTCAGTGTGTATGTGTGTCAGTCAGTGTGTATATGTGTCAGTCAGTGTGTATGTGTGTCAGTCAGTGTGTGTGTGTGTGTGTGTCCTGCTGCAGCCAGGGGCGGGGTGTAACATTGCGCACCTCCTCCCCCCCTTCCGCAAATTCTGCGTACCCCCCCCCCCCCCGTGGGGTACATCCGCCCGGCACGGGCATGAGTGACCGCGGGTGAGAGGTAAGGTTACCCGTCCGCTGCCCGGCCCCCCCCGGGTCACCCTTTCTTCCAGCAGCAGGAGCCAGCCCCTGTGCCGCGTGGGTTGCGCCCGGGTTTGCGCCGTGTGCCACAGGGGGCCCGCGAACGCCCGCGTCAGTGGAGGGCGGAATGGCGCCATGTGGGGGGAACGGCGTCGCTGCCAGCCACATCTGCGCATGTGTGGCATCCTTCAGCAGCGCCATCACAACTGCGCATGCGCGGCATGGCAGCGGGCGGGGAACAGCGGCCGTTAGGAGCGGCGGCTATCGCCGCCGCATATGTCAGCAGTCGTGGGGGTAGGTTTGGGGGGTGTGTGCAGCGGCCATTAGGAGCGTGTGAGGGGAGCGGCGTCCATTACGTGACGTCACTTCCGTTTCACATTTCGTCCCCCATCTCTCCAGTTTTGACCCATCAGGACTAGGTGCCACTAAAGAAGTTTCACTTCAAAAAACATGTTAACCCATCTGATGCCAGAGGAACCTGCAATGCATTGCAGAGGGGTTGGGAGAGAGATAAAATGATAGTATGTGGTTCCCATGGCAGAATATTACTTAACTGTGTTTGTAAAGGTCTTGTAACAGGGGCAAGCCTGGATACAACCGCTGGGTGTCGGCCAGGTAATGGTTAATCCCTGCCTGGAGGAAGAAAGGATTACTAACAGCCCAGCTGAGTCTAGAAAGGGGTTTGCAAGGCAGGAATGGAAACTGTGTGGCTCTCTCTCCCTGGTCTGTATACAGACCACACATGCATGTCCTTGATCCCTGGGGACACCAGAGCATGCAGGACATATCCCTGCATCCTAGATGCCACGGGACACCAGATATCTATATAGATGTATATAGACATTCATACGCTGGGGAAGCTGAACTTTGGCCTAGGATAGCCCTATACTTTATATTATCCTGTCTTTTGCTGCACCTTGGCTGAGGAAAAGCCTATGTTTTTTTTGCTGATGCTTCTGGAAAATAAATGTAGGCTTTTATTTTGCCAAAGTGCAAGTCTCGTGTCTTCACCTCGGCACGCATCGCCCACAGGTGTATTTCCAATTTATGTTTTAAATTGATTATGAGCTCCTGAAAACTTTATACTGCCAGTGTCCAGAAACGTGTCCCCACCGAGGTCAGGTTATAATATATGCAGTAAATAAAGGATACCTGCTACACTCATACAAGAACAATATAAATATATAAATACCGTGCTCCTGTGCTCAGGGGTGGCCTGTTGGTAATCCAGTGTGCATGATAAGAAAAAAGGACAACACAGGCCACTGCAGATTTTCTTATTCTTTTTATTTAGCCCAAAACTCCTTGTTTCGACCTGAGTTGGTCTTTTTCAAGTGGTAAGTGGCATGAAAACTGAGTGTCCTAAAGTGCCTGTTATACCCCTGCAAACCCCCATAGTGCTCTCTGTTGGTGATGTTAAACACCTGCTTTGAATCACTGTGTCCTTGTATTTCCTCATTTCTTCAGCTGGATCAACTTGCTGCAATCTGTCCTCCAATGGTAAGTTCTCCTGTAATCACATGCTCCGGCGCGTGTGACGTTATTGCGTCGTGGCGTCCTCCGTCATCCAATGTCATCACGTTATGGAGCCTGGTTTGTTGTCTCTACGTTGCCATGCGATGTCGGTGAGACCGTAATGACATCAAACAGACATCGCGTGGCAACCTGGAGACAACAAACCAGGCTCCATAACGTGATGACGATGAAGGACACTTTATGACACTCAGTTTTCATGCCACTTACCACTTGAAAAAGACCATCTCAGGTCGAAACGTCGCACAGTTTTTGGCTTAATAAAAAGAATAAGAAAATCCGCAGTGCCCTGTGTGGTCTTTTTTTCTTATAATATATGCAATACAAAGGGAGTTGTTAAAAATGGAGACACGGTACAAGTGTCCCTACTTGCAGCCCGCCAAGCTGTTTCCCATAAACATGTATGCCCTTGCTCATAATATAATGCAAGCTTTTATTTTTGCAGAATTAACTCAGATGCGTCTATGGGGGTTATTCATTAAAAAGCGGTTATTCTCACTACCACACAAAAACTCCCATTGACTTGAATGGGGGTTTCCGTGCACTTTAATTAATAACCACCTAATTATCCAGCATAACGAATGACTATATTTTGGTTAACCTGTTGGTAAGAGAGTGAACGCATGTTTCACCTTGTAGAGTTCATGCCTCTTATTCAAAATGTTGAAAGTTAATGCACAGTAAAGGATGCAGCAACTTCCATTAATTAGATGTGCGTGCATTGGTTAACTGTGCATTATCCGGCTTCTCACCGATCTAAAATCGGCGCTCAAGTATGAAAGTGCTTTGCATCAATTTAACACAGCGATGGGAAACTCTACAATCCTCAAGGGCCACTGACAGATCAGGTTTTAAGGATATCCTTGCTTCCACACAAGTGGTTCAGCCACCTGTGCTGAAGCAGGGATATCCTGAAAATCTGACCTGTTGGTGGCCCCAGAGGACTGGTGTTGCCCACCCCTGCCCTAGTCCCATTTTCTATTCTCCTCTTCTCATTATGTTACAGCCCACGGTATCTGAATCTCGTTTCCAACAGCATATGCCAAGCTCCATTTATTTCCATCTTTAGGTGACAGGCCCTACCATGTTATGGATTTCTGTAGCTTACAACAGGGGTTTCTCAAAACGCCCCTCGGGGGTCATTGACCACCCCAGGTGTTAGGAACAAGCAATGCACTTGTACACAGGTGACTGTACCTAGTTTGCATATGAAGGGAATGTTTTGGGGCTGCCTCAGAAACCTGGTCTGGCTCAGGGCCCCGAAGAGAGGTTTAATAATCACTGGCCTAGCAAACAATAATGATTACCGCTCCCTCTCACCAAACTCACTTCATTACCTCATTGGCTCCTTTGGATTTCGCTATCATCTCTATGCCAATGGTTCATAACTATATTTATCTGCACCTGACCTTACAACTGCGATCCAGTCTGCGTATCACCAATCTCTGCCTGGATGTCCCTTCATCGTCTCAAGCTTAACATGTCTGAGTCAGAACATCTCATATTCTCTCCCAAACCACGTCTCAGTGTTCCCATCCCCATTACAGTCAGCAATGCTACTATCCACCCAATCTTGAAAGCACGCTGACTAGGGGTTACATTCGACTTCCCCACATAAATGCTGTAACTAAATCTTGCAGCTTTTTCCATCGCAACATTGCTAAAATACGCCCTTTCCTATGTTCCACTACCATTAAAACACTAATGCATGCTCTTGTTCTCTCCTGTGTTGATTACTGTATCACTTTTTTTATCTCGCCTCACTGCCTCACACCTCCTTAAGGCCTCGGCCATGTTTGGTGCTTGCTGGCGGAAGCGTGCTGACGCGCGCTCCCGCTCAGCACTGAGCCCCTACAGCCGCAATTAGAGCGGCTTTAGTAGGGGCTCACCTGCGCTTCCGCAAGCGCGCGGAAGCGCAGGTCTTAGGGGAATTTAAAATTCCCCCGCTTGCCTGCGAGACAGGCCGGTCACGTGAGCGGTTCGCCCAATGAGGGCGAACCAGCTCCGTGACATCACTGGCCCGCCCCCCGACACGCCCCCGGCCAGTGATGCGCCCGCCCCTGGACCGCCCCCGGACCGCCCCCTGACGGCCTGCTGAGAGCGCTTGCGGTAAGCAACCGCAAGGCCAGGGAAAGCACCCGCTTTCCCTGAGCCTCAGCGCGCCTCAGCACGCCAGCGGTAAGCGTGTCCGAGGCCTTACAGTCCATTCAAAATGCTGCTGCCTGAATCATCTCCTGCCCTTCTAGGCACTAATCTGCTGCCCACCTCCTGAACTCACTGCCGGCTTCCTGTTAATTTCCGTAAACGACAACATTCTCCTCCACACTTTCAAGGCTCTAAAACTCCTCTGCACCTCCATACAGTATATCTTAACTGTGATCTCTTGTTCCACCTCTACTGTCTCTTATGCTCTACCAAAGGTTTTCTCATCTTTGCACCTCTTACTTTTGCAGCCCTCTCCCATCTGAAACCTTTTTCACTAATCTCTCCCTTCCTATGAAATGCTCTTCCACTCAAAATTTATCAAGCACTTTCACTTTCTCCATTCAAAGCCCAGCTGAAAATCCCCTTCGTAACAGTAGCATCTCATTGAAGGTTCTACGCCTCCGCTACGGACTCCAGATGCACATGAACCTCCCCTGTCTGCACTTCTAATAGTGCACTTTTACTCCTCTTGTGTCTGTACGTCTCCCAGCATAATACTTACATTGTAAGCTCTTTGGGGCAGGGTCTCCATTAGTCTTATGTTATAAATTACCTGTTAGACTTATCCTCATTGTTTCTAATGTACATTATTGTAATGTTGTAAAGTGCTGAGTACATGTTTGGCGCTATTGCACATACATACAGACATGACTCTTTTATCAACAATTTAAGACCTCTTATTACTCCTACTGACTTTGTGTGTACTATGAAGGCTGTAGGCTCCTTAGGGCAGGGAATCTGTTTTCTCTGTCCTTACCTGAACCTCCGGTGTGTGCGTATCCCTGTATTAAAGAATATAATTAATAAGTAATAACATAAGGCAATAATCAATACTGTTTACCTCAAAACCAGATGTATTTTCTTGGAGAGGGTTGTTGGCGCTGCATACATTTCATGCTGTATACGTGTCTAGTGGTCAGGTTGATTTTTACCTGCTTTTTCTTTTTTTAAACTTGGTTTTAAGAGATTTGTAGCTCTTTGTTCTATTGAAAAAAAAACAGAAGCATAAAACCAGGACTAGAACAACCAGCACTTGTGACCTGGGTTTATTGGGTAACCCAACATAAAATAAAACAACAGTTTTTTTGGGTCTCCCATGCCTTATGTCTTATTATAAGGCAGCCCAGACAAGTCAGCTAATCCTATGGCACTCTAACTGAGACCCCAGACGCTGGGTAACTTTGGAAACGGACTTAGTTGCCCCCGTTGAATTAAGTAATCTCCTATGGTCAGTCATGAGGAAGAGACCCGAAATTCTCCAATCGAGCCAAATTATAGCCCACTCACTCAAATTATGGGACTCCATTGCAATTCGACACCTACTTACAACACGTAATTCTCTTATGACTCCATTATATGACAACCCAGAATTTGGTCCAGGAGTGGACAGCAATGGTTTGGCGACAGGAAAACAGCGGGTGTCACAAGATTAAAAGATGTAGGTTCAGAGGGATTTCCCAGACCATTTGAATATTTCCATAAAGAAAAAGCTATCCCAAACAATCAGTTCCTCCAATATCTTCAATTAAAGGCCTTCTATAACAAAATCCGACCCCCCAAATTGCTAGCTAGATTTGAGTCACTTTGTCTAGCAAACAGAAACATGTCTGGACTGATATCTACTTGTACGGGTACTTTGTTAGCCCTCCTCCTCATATGAATCAAAAACTAAAATATATGATCCAATGGGAAAGGGATCTGGGGGAGGAACTAGACATGGAAGACTGGAATGATATTTTTCAGACGGTTGCTACATCCTCAATGTGTATCACAATCAGAGAAAACGCCTATAAGGTTATGATGAGGTGGTACTTGACACCCCTGAGACTAGCTAAATCCATTCCAGAGTACCCAACATTATGTCCGAAGGGTTGTGGAGTACAGGCCACATTTCTCCATATGTGGTGGGGGTGTCCACTCATATCAGATTATTGGCTGGAAATCAAGATATGGTCACAGAGGTTTTTTTTGGCTTGGACCTCCCCCTAGATCCCTGGTTATTCCTATTAAACAAACCATATCGCCTCCTCACGAGACATGAGAATAAATTATTTTGCCACTTATCTTCAGCCGCAAGATGCGAACTAGCAGCAGTATGGAAGCAACCAACTATCCCCTCAATCCCTAAAGTTAAAAATAAAGTCTGGGAGATTTGCTGCATGGAAAAATTGGTTAGTGTTAAGAATGATACATGCGCAGATTTCCAGAAGGTTACCTTGGATTTTGGGTGCTGGTCAACCAAATATTAAAACCCACCTAATTTTGTTGTAAAAACTGCTATATATACTGACTATGTGTATGAATGTTATAAGATGATTTGCTAGGTAAAATTCGAAATGGATGTGTTCTCCCCCCCCCCCGTCTTTATTTTTTGTACCCTTCCCTCCCCTTCTTTTATTTTCTCAATTTACCCCTCTTCCGAAATTTTTTAATAAAAATTGAGTTAAAAAAAACAAAAAAAAAACAGGTAGATCCAGGTCAGCCATGTTTATTGTGACTCCCTCTCTGTTTATCCCACTTTTTCTTTCTTTTCTTTTTTACACAGCAGAGATCTCTTCTTTGGTTGGGGGGGGGGAGTAGTTAGGTGTATCCATTATTGTTGTACATTATAAGCAGTTTATTTTCAGAAGTATATGTAGCCAAGGTCCCCCTCTGGCCTCTCCCATGTCCTCTCTGGATTTCCCCTGCCCTTCCCTACCTTCCGATCGGCACTGGAGGGGTGCGGGTGCGTCTGGCGGATGCAGGTGGTGGGGAGGAGGCAATCGCGTCACCAGCGGCTCCCTTTGAAGGGTGCCGCCATCTTGTGCAGAGTTGCGCATGCGCAGTCAGGCGTCAGCCATTTCAGCTCGCGCATGCGCAGGAGACGGTGGGAAGCGGCGGCCATTAGTTGTACAATCCCCAGAAGGCATTGGGGCTGGTAATCACGTGGCGCAACACAGCCAATTATTCTCCTGCTCACACATTGATACATTTTGCGCACTGGGACTGCGGGTCAGTCGGAGCTGGGACAAGGAAGGGGTAGGTTGTGTGTGCAGGGGTCTGTGACTCCTGCACTAGGCCACAGAAACTCCCCAATAGGCCCTAGCTTGGCCCCGACTCCCCTAAGCTTGTGGTTGCTGCAGGGATAGGCCCATAGATAGGGACATTACCCTGTAGTACTAGAGTGAGAGACACAGACAGGACACATGGTCTCTTGTTCACAGGTTATCTGGGACCAGACACCTGCAACAAAGAAACACTGCATACGGTGGGACAATCCATGCGGGACCCACCCAACGTAGATGTGGAGGCTTCGTGGTTACCGTCACTGGATCCGTGAATCCCATCAGCATCACTGCGCGCTTGGGTGTGTCCATCACCAACTCAACACTTTAGTGTGGGCAGCGCTGTCTCACACATTTGGGTGAGTTGGGTCTTGGGGACACTGGGAAGGTTCGTGTCCAAGAGCACCTCAGCACTTTGGGGACGGTATACCCTACGGGGTGTGGACACGGTGAGGGGTTATGGCCGTGCGAGGCCTGGTGGGTAGCTGTAACCATTATTATCGCTAATAGTAAACTTGTTTTGCGTGACCCAGTGTGTAGTCTTTATTATGTGTCCTGTAACGGGGTTATTCTATATATAGAATCCCGTACAGGTGGAGGCACTACCGAACACCGAGCCAGGTGCACCCCATGTTACCAGCAGTGGAGGCTCAGGACTCTTGTGAGCCACAGGTATTGCACCACACATACGCTGTAGCTGCGCATCTCCCAAGGGGGTGGGGGAAAGTGTGTTACATATATTTAAAACCTAGGGCTAAGGTAACTTGATAATCTGGGCATCTGCAATGACTGTTTGATGGTGGGCAGAGCCATCAACAGCTTTCCTGGGGCCCAGGACTAGAGCCTCCACCCGGGCTGTTCCTGTCG
Organism: Ascaphus truei; assembly: GCF_040206685.1. NCBI lineage: Eukaryota > Metazoa > Chordata > Amphibia > Anura > Ascaphidae > Ascaphus > Ascaphus truei. The sequence goes on along the minus strand of NC_134486.1, from coordinate 284,738,381 downwards.
GTGACCCTGCCATTCCCCCCTCTCTTTCACTTGCACGCTCTCTTTCTTTCCCCTCTCCCCCTATTTCTTTCCTCTCTCTCTTCTTGACTTATGCCTCTCTCTCCCGATTTCTCTCACTCGGCCCTCCCAATCTCACCCACTCACCCCTCTCTCACCCACTCAACCCTCACCCCTCTTTCTTTCCCCCATTCTTACCTCAACTTACCCACTCAGCGCTCTCTCACACCCACTCACCCTCAATCACTCACTCCCCTCTCTCTCTCCCTTCTCTCTCACCCACCCCTCTCTTACTCACCACCCCTCTCTCTATCACTCACCCCTTTCTCACTCACCCAATACTCTCTCACTCAATCACCCACTTCTTTCTGACTCACCTACCCCCCTCTCTCACTCACCCAGCCCTCTCTCACTCACCCTCCCCTCATTCTCACTCATTCCTCTCTCACTGTCAGCAACCCCTCCCCTCTCTTTCTCTCACACTAAACCCCTCTCTTTCATCCATTGGCCCAGAACTGCTGACAAGGGCCGAGAGCCAAGACTAGTGTTGAGGGCCTGGCCAGTCGGCTGGCTGATGAGAGAGTAAGTAGGGGGGAAATACATGGGGGTAGTGAGAGACAGATGGTCATAGAGAGATGGGGAGCGGGAGAGACAGATGGGGAGGGAGACAGAGAGAGATAGATGGGGAGGGGGAGAGACAGATGGGGATGGGACAGAGAGAAAGAAGGGAAGAGCAAAAAAGTGGGGCGAGAGACAACGAGGGAGGGGAGAGAGAAAGTGGGGTTGAGTGTACTGGGGGGTGGTGTTTGGCGTGAGAGGGCCCAGCAGTTAAAAAGATCTGGGGCTCTGCGGCACAGAGAGGCCATGGCAGCCCGACATGGAAGTTGGGCCCGACTTTTGAGCGGCCTGAACTTAAAAAAATGGACGGTTGGGCCCCCTCCTATCAGTGGCCCTCCTGTCCGTGGCCCTGCTGGTGGATCAACCAACACTTTCATCATGAATGGCATTTTCCAGATATCTGAAGTTTTCCCTTTTCATTAGAAACATATAACTTTTGGTGATAGTCCTGGCCCGAAATTCTTCTTGCCAACTTGGGTGCACTTCCGATAACCAGATTTTGAAAACAAAATAGTGAGATTTTAATTATTTTTTTACAAAATGTACAGAGTTATTCTCTATTACCTGGAGCAGTGCCCCTTTGAAAGGGCATATTGCTTGTTTTTATCATTACCTGTTTGAGCCACCTGTGCTGAAGCAGGGACTGATTGAGCCACCTGTGCTGAAGCTGGGCTATCCTGAAAACCAGATCTGCTCTACATAACCGGATTGTATTACATTCCATTAGTAAAGGAAAGTATTTTGCCGATGGGTATATGGAAGCTGAGAGCGTTTTTATTTGCGGGGCAAAAGCTTAACATGTTATTTCTAGCAAATATGTGCTAAGACGAACCTTCATTTCTGCATGAACGGTGCGCTAATATTATTGCACAAGTTTTGATATTCAATTTCTTTTCTTTTAGAGATAAGAAAAACATTTGTTTACTGATGAATTTTCCAACCTCGGTAACAAAAAAAAAAGTATTAAAATTTTGTATCCTAGTTTCATTTCAACCCTAATTAATACACTCCCCAAAGAACACAATGGAGTATATAAGAAGTATAAGAATCATATGGCTCACATTTCAGTATTGTTTATGGAGGTGGTGTTGCCAACCTCAGTGATGTTGAAGCTCAAAATACATTTTTTTAAAGTCATGGTTTGCTGAAATTTTGAGTAAATTCCCTTTCAACAAAACTGATAATGTTTAGCCTGATCCCATTGTAGAGATAAGCGTTCTGACCATATGAAAATGGATGTTTGTAATTTATCGGTTCACTGCAATGTAATATTCATAATGGCATTTATGAAGTTATGCTCCTTTAAACTTTACCAGGTAATAGCTATTCATACTGCCAAGTAAATGTTTGACTTGTCTGGCAAAAATAAGGAAGCAGTGACACCTAGTGGTTTAAAGTTATAACCATGAAAAGAAAGCATAGCAAGACAATACAGTACTGCCCTTTGTACTGCACACAAACACACACACACACACACACACACACACACATCATATTTGAATTTCTGTTATGCGACAAAATGGTAGTGCTAAAAAAGCAGCGCAAACGTTCATAAAACGTGCCTTGTATGCATGACGCGTCATTTGGTGTTTAAAATGAATTATCACGAATTGCTTCATGTTGAATATTTGATTATTACAATTTAAATTAAAACAGAATGTTGTGTATTATTTTTTTTAGACCCAGTATTGGTAAATATTCATTATTAGTGTGCTAATAGCCATTCTGTGAAAATAATACATTTTGTTAACCTATATAATGACAAATCTGTGCTGCGTCGAATACATTTTTGGTTGATACATAACTTAATTCTGCACTAATGCTATATACAGAGTGTTTAGGGGTTACGCCAATTTGAACTTGGTGGACAATTTTGACACATTTTGTCTTTCTTTTTGAGCTCACAGAAACATTCCTTTTTTTAACACGTATTATTTACATCTGTACACCTAGCGCAGTCCCTTTCTGTGTACCAGACATTTTTTTTTACATTATATGCTGAGGCTGAGACATCTCAGGTTAGTACGTACAGATGGAATAAGATTTACTGCCGTCGGTAGCGCGAGGTGCTTCTAAATCCTCGCCAATTATTTACGTTTACTTACGTTTTGCGGGGTGTGCCTGATTGACTTGCAAGGGGCGCCGTGTCGGACCTAGTACTCTGCAGTAATGATTGGCGGCGCTCATGTGCTAGTGTGTCTTTAATCTACATGTAAAAGCAATGTAACCCATTCCTTAATGCCGTTCATTTTGTATGATACGAAATCCCATTTATTTCAATGTAATCCGCCACTTATTCCCCTAAAAACTTCTGATGACTGAAGAATATATTTTAAATATTACATTTTTTTATTACATTACAGTAAATGACAGTTTAGATATACTGTAACTAACATAGACTTTGAAATAATACAATCTTCTTCAATCCGCTTCCAAATATACAACCTTCTTCAACCGACATCTTCTTCGGGCTGGCTCTTGTGCAGTTTCACCTGAAAAATAATTGTGAGAATGTTATTTATTAAGAATGAAGATAGATGCATGAATAACACCTACTACCGATAAACTTGTATGGAACGCATATGCATGTCATTGAATTTCAGCACATACGTGTACTATGGAACTTGTATGCATGGCATTGAATTTCTGAGCCTGCGCAGTACTTGTATTAACAATTGAATGGAACGCATACAGTACATCACAAGAAATAGATGCATGTATTGCATTGCATTACATTACAGTATGGCTAGAATTGTTCCTACACAAACGTGGTGTTGATGCTCATCAGCCTGCCAAACCTGCAAAACAAGGATCAAAATAAGAATTAAACAATGACTAAATCATGCAAAAACTTTAATACTATCTTCTTGAACAGACATCTTCTTGCTGTCTCTTTTACAGGTTCAAATGTAAAATACTTGTGAGATTGTTATTTAGAGGAGAAATAGATGCATGAATGACATTACCTTACAATATCGTTGGAGTCGTTCCTACACGAACATGGTGTTGACGGCCATCAGTCTGCCAAACCTGCAAAACAAGGATGAAAACAAGAATTAGACAATGACTACAAGAAGTTACTGAATTAAAAACTTTAAAAAAAAAACTATATACAGTATATTCAATTAAAACTTATTTTAAAAACTTCCAGCCCACAGTCCTCTGATGCTGTAAAAGTTCATTGATTGTGTCTTTCATGGTCTTTAATTGTGCAGCAGTGAGTTTACACTACACCTTCAGTTCATTTAAAATGGCTCTCTTCAAATTGTTGGGAATCACCTTTTACCCCTGGAGCCGTTATAGTTAACTTGTTTGCACCACTGGGAATATAACTCAAAACTCACATGGTGTTTGAAAATTAGCAGGGCATATCGATTAGGCATTTCTCTGCTGTTTGTAAGATATCTTGCCAACATTTTCACTTGTATAAAGAAATACTAGCGAGTAATCATAAGGGAGTGATACATGCCGGCCACACAAATTATTATCCCCCCTGACCGTCGCCGAGCTTCACACAATTTGCGACACGGCCGTGTACCTGTCTGGAACAGAATGTTTTTGCAGATATCATGCAGATGTCACACCGCACCTCCCGGCACCCACCACGGCAGCAAGTCTCGCTACATCTGTAGGTGCACTCAAAAAAATAAGTGATTTTGTGCACCAATGTTGCACTAAAAAAAGCCATTGACAACAATTAGTACATAGGCACCATTGTGTTGAAGTTTGTAACTAGTTATGGGAATTTGACCCATAACCGCTCTCTCCTTGGTCTTCATCATTAAATTAAAACTCAAATCACAAACAATAATCTGAAATAATTTTATGAAGAGTATTTTCATAGTTGAAGGTCCCCAGGATTCTTGTAGGAACTGTGTACGGAACACGCAGGTTGTTTCATCCTTCCAACGCGTTTCACTTTAGCTGTCAATGGAATATATCCAAAGACACGATTTTTTTCTTTAAAATATATATTTTTTCACCATTTAATTGAAATAATTTAAAACATGGTTTGAGAACTTTTTACACTATACATATGCATATATTTCAATGTTTTTTTAAAAACAACTCTGATCTGTGAAGAAGTTTGAACCCAAGATGGTACAAGCTTCCTACATACTGTACAAGCTTCCTACATACTGTATAACTCTCCTGCTCTCCTGCATTATTAGTAATTAATAGTTATCACAAAACACCTTTGACACCCTCTTACCTAAGGATATCTACAGCTATGCAATTGATTTATTAATTCATTTGAGATGTAATATTAATGCAAGCTTAAGGGCTGCACAAAGTGTGTGTATGTGTGTGTGTGTGTGTGTGTGTGTCTCCAAACTGGTGAACAATGTACTAGTAACGAGAAACAAGATGATAAATCAGACGTCAGTTTATCTGAGTTTGTCAGGTTTAACTTACTAAGCAGGTTATTATGTATCTGACGCCAGTCATGGTCTTTATCAGATGGAAGTGGAAACATATTTTTAGGGGTCCAGAAACTGAATTATAGCCACTTTATGTGCTATCTATTCACAAGGAAGAGTACAGGAGTTCAGAACTGTAGCAGAGGATGAAGACAGAGGTATGCAAATGACCAGGGCCACGAACAGAAATCATTTGGCCCAGGACAAATCTATGAAGTAGGCTCCCCTCTCCTTAGTGCACTGGGGAGTGGGGGAGGAGGGAGGGGAACGGGGGGGATTTTAATATGTATTTTGGGGAGCGGGGGGGATTTTAATATGTACATCAGTAATGGTGGATCCGTAACGTCAGCATAAACCGGGATAGCCTCAGTATCCTTGTCTCTTGCGTGGAGAGAGCCTCAGTCATAAACACCCTCCTCCTGGGTTCGGCGTTATTCCGCTTCCACTAGACGTGCCAAAACACTCAGAAATGAAATAGCATCATCTAAAATTCCCAAAACCTGTCTTGATGGAAATAGTAATCAAGCATTGAAACCAGTCATAGGGAATTTTAGATGTAGAGGTAGACGTATCACGTGTAGTCATATATCTAATGGGGCTACCACATTTAAGGCTAAGGATTCCACGACCACATATGACATTAAAAGTTTGATAAACTGTAATACAAATGATGTGGTATACCTTTTAGAATGTGAGTGTGGCCTTCAGTATATAGGTAGGACTAAGAGGAGCCTCAAACAGCGCTTCCTGGAACACCGTGGGAATATACTCAAAGGAGTGATGACCCCCGGTGTTTCAAGGCATTTTAGTATTAGACATAACAAAGACCCCAAAGGGTTAAAGATTGTAGGGATAGAACATGTTATAAATAGTGACTATGGGGGCGATAGAATAATGTTACTCAGACAAAGGGAGACATACTGGATACATGAGCTGGGTTCAATGTCGCCCAAGGGCCTAAATGAAGACATAGATCTGGCAGCCTTTTTATAAATATGTTTCTAAATATGTTTTAAATCTCTTGATAGGGTTATTTTTAATATGTTTTCTGATGATGTTCACTTCTGCCCAATGTGTGTTTTAATTATGAATGTAAACTTTATAGCTGTTAGATCCAAGAGTACTAGTAATTATAATAATTATTATTATCAATTTATAATAATTTTCTAGTTTGGATCAATTTAAAACTCATTATTCTTAAAGATTGCCAAATTTCTTATTGATTTTAAAGGAGATTTATTAATTACTCAAATTGCAAAACTATTTAAATATCAATTTATTATTAATATCTTATAATATAGAATCCTTTTTATTTTTTGATTATAATTGTATCTATGGGGTTTTATTATTCTATACACTTAATCATATTCTATATACCAGTGACATCTACTGGCCATATAGATTCATTACACTCTAGTTGTTCACAACAGCTATTAAGGATGTACAGTACCAATATTGTACCAATGTACCTATTGGCTGATGGCCTGTTGAATTGCCAATAAATAGATGGATCAGCAGCCTTGTAGATACAGAGCCCCTGACGAAGAGAACCTGCTTCTCGAAACGCGTAGGGCTGTATCTACCAAGGCTGCTGAATTACGTAGCAGAGCTGGAGGATCCTGAGTCTGCTCTTGTCAGACCGCTGGAGGAAGCATACCAGCCCTAAGCCCAACCCCTAGAGTGAAAGCTCGAGGACACGAACGCGGTGACGTCACGAGCGCACGTGACACGGAAGCGGAATAACGCCGAACCCAGGAGGAGGGTGTTTATGACTGAGGCTCTCTCCACGCAAGAGACAAGGATACTGAGGCTATCCCGGTTTATGCTGAAGTTACGGATCAACCATTACTGATGTGCCTCTTATCTACTTACATCTTGTAAGTGTTTTTAACTGTATTTGTTAGCATTAAACTTTGCATATTACACTATGGGTTTTGCGCCCTTTTTTTCTTTTTATTCTCTGTAGTTTCCTTTGGACCCGAGTGTTGGATCCATCTTGGAGGAGCTGCATCACCCATTTGTGAATTGGACTGGACACTTACTTTTACGTGTTTTTAATCTGTGACAGTATAATCATTACTGCAATATAGCGCATGAGCGCTAGCTGATTTCTCTACTTAAGAGTGATCAAGCTAACTCCAACAGAATTTAACTTTGGGACTTGAGTTTATTATATCAGCTTACTGTACTGTTTTACTTTATTTGGATTTTAAAATATGTATTGGGGGGAGCGGGGGGATTTTAATATGTATTGGGAGAAGCGGGAGGACTTTAATATGTATTGGGGGGGGAGTGGGGGGATTTTTAATATGTATTGGGGAGGAGCGGACGTCTCTTTAATATGTATTGGGGGGAGCGGTGGTCTTTTTAATATGTATTTTGTGGAGGGGATTGAGTGAGAGTGGGGTAATTGACGGAAGGTGGGGGCAAGTGAGAGGAGAGATGGGGTGATGGAATGAGGAAAAGAGTGAGTAAGAGTGAAACACAGGGGAGAGAAATACATGTGAGGTGGGGGGAGAGTGAGAGGGGGTGATTGAGGAAGAGGGGATGAGAAGGGGGGGAGAAGGGGGATCACGAAATTGCCGACACAGGTGGGGAGGGGGGGCGAAAGTAACTTTAGTCCTGGGCCCGAGAAATCTGTCAGCGGCCCTGGAAGCGGCACAGGAGGGCGGCCGGGTCGGACGGCTGTGGCATGCTCCTCCCCGGGCATCGTCCTGTGCTGCTCCTGCTCCACTCACATGTCCTCTTCTCCTGCCGCCACGGGCTGCTATCCTTCTCTCCCTCTGCCGCCGGCTGCTGTCCTCTGCAGGCCGGCGTCCTTTTCATCTCTCTCCGCCGGCGGCGGCTGCTGCTGTCCACTGTAGGCCGGCATCCTCCTTCTCTTCCTCCACCGTCCCCGCTGTTGTCCTCTGCCAGCTGACGTGCTCCTCTCAGAATTAATACTGATCCGCCGCCGGCTGCTGTCCTCTGCAGGCTGCCGTCCTCCTTCTCTTCCTCCACCGTCCCCGCTGTTGTCCTCTGCCAGCTGACGTGCTCCTCTCAGAATTAATACTGATCTGAAATAGTGATATAGATAGCCACAGGAAAGGAAAAAGGTAGCACTCATTCACAAATATGTTTTATGCAGTAGTGAGGAGACTTACAGCTTAGCGCTGCTTGGTAGATGTGGCCCCGTGTGGCATGCACCTGCCAAACCTCAGGATAGTGGAAAGATACAGGAGGACAGCTCCTTCTTCCATAAAGTATTCCCCTGGGGGGGGGGGGGGGGGCAATAGTATGCTGAGCTATATAACGTATTCTTTCAAAAAAATATGAGGGGAAATGTAGTAAGAGGTGAGAGGTGGTGCGGACTGTAAACTCTGGAAGAAGCTGTACCTCCATATTTGTTCAGACGTAATATGGAAATTGGACCGCATTTTGTGGAATGCATCTTGTAGCTGCACTGCCTCCTTAAGATACCGTCTGAGGCATCTTCCAAGCCACTTTTTTTTAAAATATATGTATCAGGCGTTAATATTAATTTGTTTAAATTAATTATATAGTGTTAAAGAAGCTTTATAGCAATATAGTTCTGCCAGAGGACTCTGGGATTGCGGTTGGGCTACCTCCACTAACTATGTGTTTAAAAAGATCTAATTTTAATGTACAGTAGGAAGCCAGACCATGTGTCACCATACTGTGTTTTGTTGACAATGTCTTCCGGAGTCAAACATTATCTTCGAGCAGCCACAAAATGCCTTCCAGACTCTTAGGAAATACAGCAGTAGTTGGAAGGTGTCTTGCGGCACCAGAAGTTGTGGTGCGTTTGGAACCACCATTTTGTAAATATCCCCCATTGTGTCGTGTGCTGCTTGTGCCACATTGTAAAGTAATTTGTCAACTAAATCATGTCTTGTGTATCAAAAAAAACCTTCCACTGTTTTTTATAAAGCAGTTTCTGTCATCGTAAATTTGGTTCTATATAAACTGAATCTAGAGAATAAATGGTTCCTGTTACATTAACAAATATGTCTTCATGTAGTACTGTTATTTTAACTCAAGAACACACTTTTTCATTATTTGTCCTATATCGTTATATTTGTGTCATGCTGTGCAGCCCGCAGACCAGGCCAGTCCCCTGTACTGAGGTGGGATGTTGAATATACACACCGACAGCAGAGGGAGCGGGATGTGGTTGTAGCGTGGCCAGGCCTGGATTAAGATTTAGAATAGTCGTTGTACTTGCCGAGTTCAGGAGTATAGAGAGTTCCGTAGTTTAAATCCGTTTCCATGTCCAAGGGTCTGAGAGGTAAGAATCGTGATGGGTAAGCTGAAGTCGGGAGCCAGAGGAGTAAGTCAGACAAGCCGGTTCAAATCTGTAGGAGAAAAGACAAACAGGAGCACGACACAGTTTCCAGGCTACACAGGAAGCAATGAGCTATGCAGAGCAAGGAAGTGAAGTCACAGCCGGATATTTAAAGCGACAGTGACCAATCCGGATGAGGGGCATGGCGGAGGCGTGTCGAGGAGCTGCTCGTAAGTGGCTGAGAGACCAGGAAATAGTAGAGCCCAGCTGAGAGTCTGTAACACCAGTGCCAGAATCCAAGATGGCGACGGCAGAGTTCAAGGTATGCACTGGGCGGCAGCATGGGTAGCAACAGGGCAGGGGCAGCAGCCGCTGCAGTACTGGTAGAGGGTAAGGAGGGGTCACGCCGCAAGGGATGTGGCCCCCGATTCCTTACAATTTGGATTGATAACATAGCTTAGATCTTTTCATTTGTGTTACTCCATGGCTTTTGTCTGATGATATCTATTATGTTTATGTAGCCATACTTTCCTCTACTGGAGCTGGGACACTTCCTACTGCCACTAAGTATCTGGGCGGTTCTCTGACCTTGAAGGCCCAGGCATGGACCTCATGACTTGAAGGAGTTAACATGATGGAAAATTAATTTTGACTGAACGCTAGGGCACCCCAGGTCTAAATTCTCAGCAGTGCCTCCAAATGTAGCCCTCTTTCCCTCCAATGTGAAGGGTCTACTAGTGCTAGCGGTACCTGTCGGCTCACAGGGATCTGAGCCTCCGATACTGGGAGCCTGGGGTAACGAATATACTGAGTGGCAGCGCCTCCACCTGCACGGGATCCCAATTGGATGGGATAACCCCGAGCAGGAACTATTAATAACAGTCCACAAGTTATAAGAATAACAATAACAACATTTACTGCGAGCAAGAACCATTAACCACATACAGGCAATAGCAATACTAATGGTTACAGCTATACCTCGCCGCGCAGGGCGTTGTCCCACCACCGTGTATCCCCACACCGTGTCCACAGTACCAGAGGTGTCCTTTGGTCACTTCACCCAATAAGTGTTCCCAAAAGATGCCCACCCCTATAGGTGTGATCAGCGCCTTATTCTATCGGTGTTGGTGCAAGTTTGGTGAACGGTACCTGCTGGGTGTTTCTACATCCGGGCGCGCTAACAACGAGAAGCAGGGGATCCGCCGATCCAAAGATATGCTCCGCTGGATGGGATGTCTCCCTCTGGAGTAACTTCCGCAATGATGCTCACTCCCTCTCTGGCAGTTTGGTCACAGAATGCAGCAGCAATAGTTCAAATGAACCCACTGTGGCCCTAAGCTGGCTAATCACTAAAAGGGCAGGATCCCTAACTGAAGGGGCCTTCCCTGCAGCAGCCACAATCTAGGGTGAGTTGGGGCCTACGGGATCTCTGGCCTAGTGCAGGAGGTCACAGACCCCTGCACATATACAACCTCCCCTAGCTGTGTCACAGCCCCAACTGACAGCAAGCCCTCAGAGACCAACAGTAACAACTGCCTCAGCAGGGAATCCTAACACTCCATTGGCCAGGCCAGGTCACCTGACTCCGCAGCAACCTCCCTTCTCCCAAGCTGCAGCGGAGGTAAAAGCCAAACCAGGGAACCCAGGCCACATTTATCAACATCAACAAAGAAATGTGACATGTATCAGATTTCCATTGTTGTACTGACAGCAGTTTTTAAGATTAACCTTGGTACACATTTGCACAATTGTTTTTGCAATAGACCTGTGCAATAGGATAAAAATATCTATGACATTTATGCCCATATTTAGTAAGTGGTGCTGTTCTGTGAGACACCTTCTGGTGCCCGAAAAGAACCATCATGGCGTATTCACTATTCCACTTAGATTGTAAACTAAGGGCAGGGATTTCCTTTCCTGTTGTCTGACTTTGCGGCACTTATTGTATTATTGTAATTCCCTGTACTGTTTTGTGAAGCGCTGAGTATATTTTAGGCACTATATAAATAAAGATATACATACACATTCAAGAGATTGGGTTATACAGTGTCTTGTAGAGCTACAAAGTTCCTTGTGAAGTAGCACTGCTTCGAAAATATGGCCATGAATGCTTCAGACCATGTCTTAATTATACTGTTATTATTCCATTTGTTGCCATTTAAGGTTTATATCGGTAATCTTTATTCCCTTTTCATCGTTATGGCTGAAGAGTGTGTATAGTGATGTATTATTTTCCTATAAGTGGGGATTATTTGGGTCACGTTGCAGACTCTGGGGGCGGCCCCTTGAGCTCGTGTTATTTGTGGGATGGATATTCCTGGATATTCCTTGTTCCCGATTGTATTATTTGCAGATTTACATGTCAGACATTGCAGATTTAATCAGGAAAGGGCAGGGAGAGGGTTATACTTTTATTGGGAATGTGACGTCCTCTGTTGTCTTTATTTATGTGTATATTTTATTACAATTCCTCCTGTGCACTATGCAGACTGATCACAGGGGGCGCGCCTCTCTCTGTTCTCTGCTCGCGTTGCCCTGGACTCTTTTGTGTCCCCGGCGCCTCCGTACACTGGGAGCGTGTCACGTGGGAGGCCGGTGGGCGGGGCCCGGAAGTGGTTGTCGGTGCCGGGGAGCGGAGAGATCAATTTGTTTATCCCGGGGACGAGCAGAAGAGACCGTGGGTAACAGCAGCGCGCGACACCGACCCGGGGGAGGCTATGCAATGGGGGGGTGCGCGCGCTGCTGTCTTACATCAACACGTATCTGTGTATACATGTGTAAGGTCGCGTGGGTGTATATAAACACACGCATTTGTGTGTAAATATATCTATCACACACACACTAAAATATGATATGTATACATGTATCTATTTATATGTATATCATCATTTTCAGGATACACATCTATTTTCTAAGTCACCAAATCAGAGTGGCAAAATAAGTACATACTATAATACATTGACGCTAAGTGACGTATATTCAAAGTGCCTCCACCTAGGTTCAGTGTAATGCAGCTAAAATCATATAACCTCTCCCCGTGCTGACAGCCAGCTGAGGTCAGACAGCTGCGACTGCATGAAACGCAGAGAGCAGAGAAAAGTCTCATTCTAGGGTATCACACAGAGGGCTGGGGTGTAAATGTAAATTTAAGGAGTAGCTCTGTGGTAATATTATGACATGTCATTGCCTGGTTTGAATCTGTCACCTCTTCTTGTGCCAAGTGCCTCCTGCCAGCCACAAAATATTATATTGTAAGCTCTGCAGGATGGTGACTTGTGTGCATACACTGTCAGCGCCAAATAAGAAACACACATTAATATTAAATGGCACTTATGCCATGTGACATGTTACTGGTATTAATGGAAATGTTTTAAACCAAGAGCTGCCAATGTAGAGTAAGAGAAGCGTGTTGCGATGCAGGTAATATGTTTAATGAAGGTCGGGGTGATTTTGAACTGGCCAGTCTGTGCACGCTATAATTTCTTTTTAACCTGCAGTCACTACATGTATACAAAACTGAAATCTGCTCTCCCACAAAATCCTAGCTGTGAAGCTGTCAAAAATGTTACAATAACTCTAAGCCTGGGTGGACTATTGCAAATAATGACAGATTTTGCTAAATCATTACTTAAACTTTAGTTTAGCAGAGCTCTAATATTTAACGTCTAATGCTAATGTGCTCTAATAATGCACTATGTTTTTAAGGGGTTGTATTACCGAATGATTGCACAGTGTATGGTAATGTTGGACATCAGTGATTACAGTAAAGTGGTCACAGACTGCAGTTGTCAATGGAGACGCGGAGAGAAGCTTTAAAATGTAACATCTGCCCTTTCTGTGTAGGTGTCGGAGATATAGTTATTCTTGCTATTTGTGTACTTTGGTATCACAGAATGTAGTGGTATTAGTTCCCTTTCTAAATTGTCTGTTCAGTGAACCAAAACCCTGCTAGGGGGTGCTTGAAAAGAATCGTTGTATATGTTTTATGGAATTAGGCCCATATTTACTAAGCCTGTTGACTGGAAACAGTCTTCAAGTGCAGTAAGGTTCCTTATGGCAGAAGACTGCTTGGTAAATAAGGCCAACATTACATTGCTGATTATGGAATTGAAGAAAGTAGGAACTTGCTTTTTACATTTCTGACATCTTTGTCTTTTGAGGTCACTAAAGGGGTTTAGGGAAATACAGTATGTAGATAATACTTGCCCTCTCTGGCTGAGATTCACTAAAGCGGCCAAGCTTTCATTTCAATGGGTTCATGCGTGCTAAAGTTTAGCACGTTTCAGTAAATCTGGGCCTAAGTGCTTTGAAATTCACAACTTTATAATCTGATCAAAAACGCAGTTCACACATGGTTAGGCCCGAAGGGATTAAATTTTCCTAACAAAAACTGTGGCACAGACTGATACTACAACTGCACTGATGTTCCAACCATCATTTCCTGGCATATACTGAGAACATGAACTTGTTTTCAAACCACGTTATCGTCATCCTTGAAGAAATTAAAACTTTAATACAGCAGCTCAGGGAACAAAGCAAAGTGTTAACTGAGCGTATTCAGCGTTAATTTAGATTATTCAGACACAGATTTATGGCACCTTTTCTTAGGAGTTAATAGGGAACTCCATAAACAGATTTTGAAATTGTTAGGAATGGGGCTGAAATACAAATTGGGAGTATTTACATTTTTTCTACCATGTTTATTTATTTTTTAACAAAATGATTTCTTGTAATTTATGTAAATAATGTTGTTGCATAGGGCTAATTTTTTCCTACTAAACACCACGGTGTGTGTGTGAATATATATTCAGTTTTATTGGGAATGACTGAATGTTATAAAGGATTATATTAAAACTGTCACCTTGTGGCCCCGGCTGAAGGTGAATGCACTTTTCAGGGAGTCCTACTCTTTATACTTTAATAACACTGAGTTTGTTGGCAAAAGTAACTTCTCTATTTGTGTTTACCTGTGAATAAAATATGTCAACACCTGTACATTTTGGATGAGTTCCAAGCAACTACACATTATGTTGGTGCGTTTGTTTTGTAATAAAATGGTAAGGGTACAAGGATGTTCTCTTCCTTCCAATGCAGAATATAATGATCAGAGCCCGGATGCTAGCAATACATCGTTGTCATAGGTGTTTTTCTACATCATTTATATAAATGCGAAAGCTACATTAGAACAACTCGCTCTTCTTGGAAGATGAGTTCAGGAGAAAGTGGTTTTCTGGTATTTTGGTCAAGACAGCAAAGTAGACAAGAAAAGGTTTCTTTGAAATGAAGCATGTGACTATTTGATCTGTAATGTGTTAGAGGGATTGATTAATGGGCCATACATTTTGTTTCTGAGATTTTTCATGCATGCTGACTATTATAGTTTTGCTAGTAACAATTGGAATCCCACAGAGGGAATTTGGTGGGATCAAACAACCTGATTGGTCATTACAAAGGCTCTCAGAATGTTCATTAATGTTCATCAGTGATTAACATTCCATACTGTTTCCTTGCCGTCTGCAATGTAATGCTAGTGTCCTTTAAAATGTTCTATGCTGTGGTTTCCAAATTTTTTTTGGTGAAGGAACCCGATGTAAAATTCTGAGGAACCCCAACCCTCTCTAATAGTGTGTCTGATTTCAGATGCATTGTAAGGAACCCCAACCCTCTCTAATAGTGCGTCTGAGATCGGATGCATTGTAAGGAACCCCAACCCTCTCTAATAGTGTCTGATTTCAGATGCATTGTAAGGAACCCCAACCCTCTCTAATAGTGTGTTTGAGATCAGATTTATTGTAAGGAACCCCAACCCTCTCTAATAGCGCGTCTGAGATCAGATGCATTGTAAGGAACCCCAACCCTCTCTAATAGCGCGTCTGAGATCGGATGCATTGTAAATTCTTCTGTATTTGGTCCAATTTTAAAATGACCTGAAAATTGTAGGAAACACTTTAGGGATACCCGGGGAACCCAATGGTACCTACGAACCCCTGTTGAAAAACACTGGTTTAATGCATAGCTGAGAAACGCCAATGCAATTAAGTTTATCCTCTTGACTTAAAAAGTTGAGTTTAGTTGATGTTACACAGATTCCCAAACGCTGCATTGCTACATACCATACTTTGAATAGCTGCAGACGAGCATTATGGGTGATAAGATACAAATGAGCACACTATCAGAATCCTTATGTGCAGATTAATCACCATGACTGGCAGAGGCTATTCAGAATCACAACAAGGGGATTACATACCTGTAAACCTGTCCAATAGTTGGGAAACTACGTGAAGGGCTAATAATGTTGAGTAATGTATTTTGGATAACAAAATGATTATTAATAGTCCGCATGGATTCATGAGGTATAGGTTATGCCAAACTAACCGTTCTTTGAAGAAGTATGATTTTAAACCAAGGCAAAGCGGTTGATGTGATCTACTTACATTTTGCAAAGGCTTTTGATACAGTGCCACAGTAAATATGTGAGGTTAGTGTACAGAATAAAGGGAATTGATCTGTATGCAAATATTTTCATCTAGATTGGAAACTTGTTGAATGATAGGCAGCAGAAAGTCCTCAGAACATATTCAGAATTGACTAAAATGGGGCGAAAATTGGTTTTACATTCAAGGATACACTAAAACTATATCCTTGTTCAGGATCCTGAGGATAGATGTATCTCGCCCTAGACCCTTACATCTGCTGCTAAAGACCCTTAGGTAACTATAGCTTTAGTAATTCACCAGCCGTTGTAAACACACAAAGGTCTGTTAGATAACACATACTAACGGTAATAGTTTAGTTAACGTATGCAGTCCAACAGCACCGTCAGATCATGTGGATTATATATAGGTAAAGCAACACAAGGGACTGGTTTTTATTTTTAGGCCGGCTTCCAGTGAACAAAAGATATGTATCGAATTATAGTACATCCTATCTTCTCAAACAAAGAGTATCTTTCTCAAGCCAAATGTGCATTTATTATGACAGTCTATGTGACATCAGTTCTTTCTTTATGATGTAATTCGTGTTGGAATTTTTAAAGGGGAGTTTGTGCAACTTTTTCTCAAACAGATTTGTCTAATGGTTCAAAGCAGGGTAGGTGCCCCCAAATACTGCAATTACCTGATCCCTTGGAGGGGGCATACAGGTTGTATTGCACTTGAGAATCAAATCCTGATGACCGTAATCATTGTTGTGGAGTGCGTGTGGAAAATTCCTACGCAAGTTTTTATAGCAAACAAAAACCCAAAGAGAACCAAGAGTCATCAAATGACTTATCTGGTGACATTTTAATTGTGTGATAACATTTAACAAAACAAACTTGGTTTCTGTATTTTGATGTATTATCTTTCTTTCAAGATACCTCTGTCACAGGCTCAGTGGATGAAACCAGTTAGTCTATATGTGGAGCCCCAACCGCTGGAAGAATGACAGATGACAAAGACGTGCTACGAGATGTTTGGTTTGGGCGGATACCAACCTGCTTCACCCTATACCAGGACGAACTAAACGAAAGAGAAGCTGAACCTTATTACGTAAGTGCAGTCAGGGTAGCTAGGTAGAACGTGCAATGGTAACAATGACATATTTTCATTGCACTGTCTCGTTTAACTAACAAACGCGGAGAAAAGCTACATATTTAAATGACATTTTTTTTTGCCAAAGAAGCAGAGAAAAATGTATGATTGAAGCATCTCCTTTTAATTGCATTTCCAGGTGAGCTATCATGTGGCTGAACATGTGCATGAGAAATAGTGGGCTGAGAACTGCTATAACTTTGCCCTTCTAAAGGAGCAACTCAAGCGTTCAAATATTGGTACAATGGAATTGAATCAGGGGGTCTCCTGAGCTGAACACTATTCATTTTAGCTCCGGGGACCCCCTGCTTCCGGAGTTACTTGCCTCCGAAGGTGCCGGTATCTCTCTGCTTTTTAAAGCTCCCGAGTCATGCAGGCCAGTAGGAAGCTTCACCGGATGACGTGACGGCTTCCTATTGGAGGAGCTTTGAAAGCGGCCATTACGGTATCGCTGCTAGGCAACTGGCACCCCCTGTAAGTATGT
This sequence comes from Ascaphus truei, assembly GCF_040206685.1. Taxonomy (NCBI): domain Eukaryota; kingdom Metazoa; phylum Chordata; class Amphibia; order Anura; family Ascaphidae; genus Ascaphus; species Ascaphus truei. The sequence goes on along the minus strand of NC_134486.1, from coordinate 284,721,005 downwards.
CTGGAAGCAGGACGTCCCCGGAGCTTAAATGAATAGAGTTCAGCTCCAGAGACCCCCTGCTTCAGTCCAATGTTATAAAATAAATAAAGAAAGGTGCGCGCTTTGGTTGCCTCTTTAAACTGTACCTTTTTACAGTTTTGGACCGCGCCATCTAGCACCTTTCTACTCTCCTCCCCACGTAGTTTTCGGGAGCGGTTGCCGATCGATAAAGGGTTTGAGGAACCTGACAGAGAGAAGGGGCCTGGTTGTCCGATCCCGGAATTTGGCCTGGGGCGGCTGGACCCCCTTTCATGCCTTTTTATGTATTGCTTTACGACTGCTGTTATACGTTAGGAAGTCATAGAGCAACTATGGCAATTAAGGAGGGCGTTGCCTCAGTTATATTACCATCTCATACGGTTTTGTAGTTATATTTCCAGTGCTCCTTTTCTGTTGAGGGCCAGTATGTAAATGGGCCTTGGAATGCTCTCTGAAGTTCAGGCCTTTCTGTGCTGCACTAGTTTTTCTGCTGCTCCTTAATAATAATAATAAATAATAGCATGTTCTTGTATAGCATTGCTAGTTGTACGTAGCGCTTTACAGAGACATTTTGCAGGCACAGGTCCCTGCCCCGTGGAGCTTACAATCTATCTTTTTGATGCCTGAGGCACAGGGAGATAAAGTGACTTGCCCAAGGTCACAAGGAGCCAACACTGGGAATTGAACCAGGCTCAGTGCCTGCTGCAAACTCAGTGTCAATCAGTGTCTTTACTCACTGAGCCACTCCCTCTCCCGTCCTTAAGGGAGCCTGGCCACAAATATACACTTTGAAGGAGGTTTCCTCTTCCGTTCATGTAAACTCTGCATATTTTCTGTGGGAAGAAGGATAACAATTGTTTCCGGGGACATAAACTGCTGTTTTAAATGCAGTGATAGGCTTAATATGCACGAATACGTGTGTGATCCCAGATGGTCTGTTTAAAGGCAGAGTAACAATCTTTCTTAATAAGAGACCCCAACTTGCCCGACTCAAGAAGAACTACCTCAGTTGATTCTACACCTTCAGTATCACAGCACGTTTAGGACAAAGTTAATAACCAAAATACAGCAATTCAGCAGGGTGATTTTTACAAGTCAAACATCAATATGTCTACCCTTACCCAGCACCGGTGTCAAGATCTTGATTTTTTACTAAACTTTCTGCATACTGTAATTTAAAAAAAAAGTCCTGTTGAGCGTCTCCAAACTAACTGCGCTCTTGGGCTTTCTGTAGCACATGATGGAACTCAGGCAGCAGCGGTTTTGTTTCTGCAATGCAGTTTGCCACAATTATGCCATATTGCCAGTATCTTTTTTTTAACTTCAAAATGGGCTGGGAGACAAAAGGTGCTTTAACAAACTTTTTGTTTTGTTTAAAAAGCACTCCGCATAGATTTATTTATTTTTCTCTCCAGGAGAGGCTCAGTGAGTAGAGGTGCGGACTCTGATAACGATCCTGAGTTTGAAGCAGGGGAACCTCCTTGTGACCTTGGGCAAGTCACTTTATCTCCCTGTGCCTCAGGGAACCAAATACAGATTGTAAACTCAATCTTTTAGATTTGAGATGCATGTATTAAATAGCACTATTCTCCCATGTTAGTGGCACTGTTTATTTTCATACTGTGATTATTTCTAAAGTGAAAAAGAAAAGGGCACTGAATGTTTTGTGTGTGGCTTTGTCTTCTGTAGAGGTATTTGCCCTGTCCCTGATGCAGTACTCGGGGGGGGGGGCAATAAAGAGCCATGGACAGTAGTGGATTTCAAGATCCGCCGCCACATTGCACTTATACGTGGCGGCTGCCTCCTCGCTGCTGCCCTCCTCCTTCAGAATCATACGACGTCTCATTGCCATGGTAACACGACGTCATTTGATGTCGCGCCGTTACATTCCCAGGGCAAAGAGATGCTGTGTGACGTCACGTTGTTGACGTCCGCGGCGTCATTTGCTGCTGTGATTCGGAAGGAGAAGGAGGGCGGCAGCGAGGAGGCAGCCGCCACGTATAAGTGCCATTGGGCGGCGGATCTTGAAATCCATATAAGGCACATACATGTAAGGGCCTTCTCATCAGAAATTTTGCTGCCTTTGGCCCGGGCCTAATGGGAAATCTGCCACTGGCCATGGATATTCTGGCTCCAGGGCCATGTGATCATTCCCACAGCAATCCCATAAGCCCGACCTTCCCCCAATCTCAGGGAAGAAAGAGGGTCACTGTCACAAACCGAGTGTCATAGCTTTATTCTTGTCTAGGACAGATTTTCACAAGGGCTCTCACAATCCAGGCCCTTGTTTCCTGGACATCATACGGTCATCATAAACATGTTGCTGATAAAAGGGCATTCAATGTGTCACCAAGCAGCGAGTTTCTGACACAGCAATTGAGTTACGATTTGGGGGCCCATTTCTAATTGTTATACCATTAGTAGCATTCTCTGCCTTGCCTATTGAGGCTCTGAAAGAAACTTGCCAGTGAAATTTATTTTATTTGTCAGAACTGGTTAGTTAGAGAGGTTTCAGCCACATCAGACTTGACAGACTATTCCAGTGTTACAGTAGTTTATGGCAAAGAAGGGCTGGTAGTAGTTGATACTTGGTGGTATTACAATACCCGCAGTGATAACCTACTATTCAAACTCGGCTTCCTAAATCGTGCCCACATTTAGCAAAATGATGATGCACATCATAATCTTTACACGGAGACATATGCGTGTTCAAAATACTTTTAGCAGATGCCATTTTAGTACTCTGCCGTTTTCAAAAGCAACAGAAAGTATTAATGATATAATAGGCATGGGCTCAACAATGCCATTCAAGAGAACCAAAATAAATATCATTTAATGTGGATGTTGCCAAAAGCAGAAAGACAGAATTTCCCTAATTTAATGTAGTTCTGCGGAAAGCTTATTATGTTGTGCCGATGGCTATTTGTTGTCTATATTTACAAGAAAGCAGTCCTGTTATGGGAATTGTCATTTTGGACTGACCCGTGAGTAATATCTGCCTCTTTATGTCGGTAAATTACATCTGCTCACCTCCAGTAAGACGAAAGCTACGTATCTGTAGGCAACTTGTTTTTCTGCTTTTTCTACTTCTTACTTGCCTGAAATTAATATTTCGCTGTTATGCCAAGTGTAGGCGTGACTGCAAGAAGTGCATCATTTCAGTGATTTGGAAGCTGGTGGGTTAGAAGCAGGGGAGGCTAAAAGTTTCTATAAAAGACCTGTTATCCTCATTCTCCTACATTTCCTTATCGAAAGCAGCAGCAATTCATCTCGACCTCCAAACGGGGAAGATAAACACGCTGCAGTGTAGAAGAGTACAGAGTATTGCCAAGTTCTTGAAACCTTCACAGTTTGGAGCAGATGCTAATTATCTGAGCATCTAAAATACATCATACATGTCTATTTATTTAAAGAGGAGGTTCAGCCTACTTGAAAAATTTTATTTTATACAACTCGCCCAACTGCTGCTCATAATCAAAGCAACACACACGCATCAGTGTTTCAAATTTTATTAGAATATTTTAGCCGTGTTAGCATTGCTAGAAATGTTTTTTGGGGTATTCAGACTCTGTGCTTGGGAGTTTTCCCAGATCCTTCAGCACTGCACTGGTGGAACTCAGTCTCTAAGGCCGGGTCCATGGTGAGTGCGCGACCATGCGCATGCACGTAACGTCACCCGCGTTTTAGCTGCAGAGATTTGTGGCCTGGGTAGACGTGTCGGGGGCGTGGCCATTGCCTTAAGGCATTGTAATGACGCCGCGCGGCATCGCCGAACATGGACGTGGCCTAACCCTATGCTGCTGCTGCTACATCCAGTATTACTAGGATAACAGGCTTTGTGCATCTTTGAATTTTAAGTTAATTACATTAAAAAAGCAAACATTAAAATAGAAGAAACTGCAGAAATAGAGGTTACGATCTACATGTTCATGCTTGGAAAAATGTAACTTTTGACACTTATGCTGCCAGCGCGTGCTCACTGATCTGTCAGTCACCGCTGCGCCTAGCAAAATTGTGCTTCATCGTGCTCCATCGTGCTTTGCTAGTGTGAGCGATTTCTGCAGGTTGTGGTTGTGCGTTGGCACGTCGGTCAACACTGCACCACTTACTCCTACAAGAAGTACTTGTAGAAGGAGCAAAGGGGAGTGTGGCAGTACTCTGCCCATCCCTCGCTCCCTCGCTCTCTCGCTCCCTCTTTCTTTATTTCCTGCCAGTGCAACATGGGATCTGGCCTGTCGCAGGGGGAAGGGGAGGAATGTCTCTCAATGTCTGTCTCAGAGTGTGTTACATATACACACTGACACACAGAGACGTACACAGAGGAGAGAGCCGAGACAGCCGCCAAACACGCTCCCCATTTTTTCCACACTCAACAAACTTGTCGCTCATAAAAATTCTGTCTGGCGCCTATGTTTTTTTGTGCTGCACATGTCCTAGAAGGTGCTGACCCTTAAAGCATTGAGGGTTTTCTCTTTTGTAAAAGTAGGGTTTGTGCGGGATATGTAGTTAACTGGCAATGCAGGTTTAGGGATATAAATATGGAAGTGCTGATACATTTTGCAGGGGTGGTCGAAAATATAAAATACTTATGTCAGACAGAATTATTATGAGCCAGCATTTTCATAGTGGTTTTGTGGGGGGGGGGGGGGGCTGCTACCCTCCTCCCCTTCGGTAGCTTTGTATCATTGTGTGTGTCTGTAACAAACATACTCACGGGCACACACAGATGCTCTCTCTCACTCAGATTGTAAGCTCTTCGGGGCAGGGACACCATTTCCTAATGTTGCTTTTATGTCTGAAGAGTATTACTCAGGAGTTCTTTTTGACCACCCCAATTTTTATTCTCTGCCATAGGCTGTTCGTCATAGTCAATGTGAGTCACTTGATTTATTGTAAGTATCTGATTAATACAATGAATTATTATGCATCACTCGTATATATCTGCACCACACTCGTTTGGAGCTTGAGTGCCTCGTTTGACTGTAATCTTTTTCTCTATTTTGTTTTTCTCTCTCTCTATCTATCTATCTATCTATCTATCTATCTATATATATATATATATATATATATATAGATAGATAGATAGATAGATAGATAGATAGATAGATATATATATATCTATATATATATATAGATATATATACAAAATACAAAATCAGGGAATACAAATGATATACAAATACGGGAATACAAAATCAGAGGAAGGTTCACCTGTTCCTCCAACAATGTCGTGTACCTCATTATGTGCATGAAATGCCCAGGGGGCTGCTACTACATAGGTGAGACAGGGCAGGGGCTAAACAAGAGAATGAACCTGCACCGCCACAGCATCACACGCGGAACAGGAGACAGTCCTGTTGGCGAACATTTCTCTGACTCTGGCCATAAGATGAACGATCTGAGGGTTGCTATACTCAAAGGTAATCTTAAAACACCGAAAGAGAGACGGTTGCATGAATACAAATTTATGCAACTGTTCGGGACACTTAGCAGTGGCCTAAACAGAGATCGAAATTTTATGAGTCATTACTGACACAAGTGCACTCTCTTCCCATGAGCGCTACAGGCCATGTCTGTACATACTGTGCTATATGTATGCACACACAGCTGTCTCTCACACATACTTATACTCCTTGTTTTTCCATCCCTATACACCAATAGGGACCACAAAGTATCCACACACACTTTTAGTTGTGCTACTAACTCTCACATTTCCACACCCACCCACACCATTTATATCCACTCCCACTCCACACACACCTTTTGTAAAGCACTGTATATACTGTGGGCTCTCCATTCATTTTTATTCACACTGATACACATACACACTCTTTCATCACTTGCTTTCAGTAACCTTTTGACACCTCCAGCTTAAAACACATCCACACCGGGGGAAGGACCAGCACAGATAACATTCCAATAGACACTGTTTATAGTATAGCTTTTGCTTGCTTCATTCATTGTAACATCGCCGGAAGAAGAGATCAGTGTATCTCGAAAGCTCGCACAAATAAAAGCATTTCGTTAGCCACAGAACGGTATCATCTATTTATTTTTTGATTATTGAAGCTCGGCTAACACGGTACTGATACCACTATATATATATATTCGCTCTCTTTCACAAAGCTTCACACACTCTCACTCTCTCTTTCACAAAGCCTCACACACTCTCACTCTCTCTTTCACAAAGCCTCACACACTCTCACTCTCTCACAAAGCCTCACACACTCTCACTCTCTCTTTCACAAAGCCACACACATAGTACAGGAGGGTTTTGACTTGCACTGCCTCCTGCTCTGCGCTCCCTTCACTGAGGTTCTTGTGACCTGTTAATCACTGCCACCAGGGTCGCCGACAGCTTTACCAGGGCCCAGGACTAGAGTTTCCACTGCCCCCCCCCCCCTCTTTCTCACCTCCACGGTTCCCCCCCTTCTCACACTCCCCCCATATTATCCCCCCCCCCTTCTATCCCCATCTTATACTCCTTCCTCCTCTTCTCTGACTTTAATGCCCCACTGGCCACACATAATTCCGCTACTCACACACAATTCCACCCCCACACACAATTCCACCCCCCCCACACAATTCCACCCCCCCACACACAATTCCACCCCCCCACACACAATTCCACCCCCCACACACAATTCCACCCCCCACACACAATTCCACCCCCCCACACACAATTTCCCCCCCCCCACACAATTCCCCCCCCCACACACAATTCCCCCCCCCACACACAATTCCACCCCCCACACATACACACAATTACACCCGCCACACATACAATTACACCCGCCACACATACACACAATTACACCCTCTCCACACATACACACAATTACACCCTCTCCACACATACACACAATTACACCCTCTCCACACATACACAATTACACCCCCCCCACACACACAATTACACACCATTCCCCCACCCCCATACACATCCCACCCAACATACATACACACAATTACACCTCCCACACATACACAATTCCACCTCCGAACACATACACAATTCCACCCCCGAACACATACACAATTCCACCCCCGAACACATATACAATTCCACCCCCGAACACATACACAATTCCACCCCTGAACACATGCACAATTCCACCCCCGAACACATCATACACAATTCCACCTCCGAACACATCATACACAATTCCACCCCCGAACACATCATACACAATTCCACCCCCGAACACATCATACACAATTCCACCCCCCCACACATACACAATTTCACCCCCCCACACATACACAATTTCACCCCCCCCACACATACACAATTCCACCACCACCCCACGCACACAATTCCCCCCTCCCCATTCTCTTACAATTCCACCCCCATCACACATACACACACAATTCTACCCCCCCCCGTCAAACACAATTCCACTCCATCTCACCCCCACACACAATTCCACCCCCCAAACGCACACAATTATACCCCCACATACAAATCCTCCTCCCACCCCCTCACACTATTACAACCCCTCTCACACACAATTCCACCCCTCCTACCCCCACACACAATTCCATCCTTCCAATCCACCCACACAATTCCACCCCCCACATAATTTAACACACACCCCTTCCGGGTGCAGCATCATCAATTTGGCCTGGCAGCAATCGGAGACCCGGCAGCGTGTGGTGTGGGGGGGAATTTTAGGCACCCAGGATTTTTCCCATCCTTGATTTATAGCTATATTTTTTGTGACTGTAATAATTTTTATTATTTCTAACACAATGCTATGACAAATATGAATAAACCGATAATTAAAGCATGAGACATAATGGGAAGTTGGTTGTTTTGGTAGTATGTATCTATCATTGGTATCATAAGTACTATAGTATATTGACGTTTAGGCGGAAGGATGGAAGGAGATGGTACTTTAGAGCAGGGGTGCGCAAACTTTTCTCCCTGCGCCCCCTGCCTGCTCTCCACCCCCTGCTCGCCCCCGGCCTCAAATGACGCGGTAGGGTCATGTGACGTCACGTTGCGTCATTTGACGCCGGGTTGCCATGGCGACTCATCGCTGGAAGCCAAGGTAAGTGAAGTTAGAGGCCTCGCGCGATCCCCGGCATTTAATTTAAATGCCTTTGGGGAAGCGCGTGGCCTCTGTAACTACCGTGGCCCCCCCAGAAAATCTCACGCTCCCCCCCAGTTTGCCCCTCCCCCCCCTGCTTTAGAGGTTGTCAAGTGCATAGCAAAGCACGAAGTGTTTTGGCTTATTTTGTGTTGTTTTATTTATGACACAATGACTTTCATATTCCTTTCTGCTTACTATTCATGTTCAGAAGGTTTAATTTCCTCATTCTTGTGACACCATTATGTTCGTTGCATTGTCCCTACCCAGAGTACATGAAAGTATGAGATGATACAGTCTTTCAATGGACCTTCACAATGCATTCTTCAATTGGGCTGATGCCTATGAGGCTGGAGGTTCACTACACGTACTGTACTTATTTATAAAATGTTTTACCAGGAAGTGATACATTGAGAGTTACCGCTCGTTTTCAAGTATGTCCTGGGCACAGAGTTATGATGACTTCATGTAACCATGTATTGTTATGTTTTGTATGTGTTGGTTTAGTGGGTACACCTCAGGTGCTCAGAAGTAGAATTAATATGTTTAAACATTTCACAGACCGTTATCAGCAGTGGCTACTCAGTCAATATAGAAAAAAAGGTTGGTGCAATTAGCGCTAAAAACTCAACAATATTAATACAGTGCAAAAAATTGAAATTACACTTAGTTACCTTATATTGATAAGGCAAGGCTGCCAAGTGATGCTGACCCAAAACACAGTCAGAAGAAACACAAGAAAAACAATGCAAACCGGCGCTTAGAATGTCCAAAAACAGTCTGTATAAAGTCCAAATTGGATTGAAGTACAAAGACCAACTTCAATACTTGTACTTCCAGGGATGCAGATGAATCCACAGCCAGATGTCATATGATATGTGAAATACAAATAGATAAAGAAAAACAGATCATAGTGCAAAACTGCTACTAAAATGAACAAGCAACACACATACAGGACAGACAACAAATTGAAGACAAAAGACAAATACAAGCAAGGCTGAAAAATTAAGAATAAAAAGAGCTAATTTAATACAACAATAATTAAAATAACAAATTTGGAACAATAGCAGGCGACTGGTCCGGTTGGTTAAAACCGGAACCCTACTCACAAGAAATTGGGAGTATAAGCGCAATGGATTGCAGTCACTCGTTGTGTGTCAGTTTTTCCTCCAGCAGGGTCGGGCTGATGTAAACACCACTTGGACGCCGTCTCTCACTTGCGGATTGGATCTCCATTTCCGGGGGTGGGTCTTGGAGGCACAAACCTCTTCCTGCTGCTGCAGTGTGTTTTGCACTATGATCTGTTTTTCTTTTTCTATTTGTATTTCACATATCATATGACATCTGGCTGTGGATTCATCTGCATCCCTGGAAGTACAAGTATTGAAGTTGGTCTTTGTACTTCAATCCAATTTGGACTTTATACAGACTGTTTTTGGACATTCTAGGCGCCGGTTTGCATTGTTTTACTCAGTCAATATGTAATATAAGTGTTTAATGAAATATACTCCGTTGTTTTTTCTTTCCAGCTGCTTTTACCACGAGTAAGTTACCTGATGCTTGTGACTGATAAAGTAAAAAAGCATTTTCAGAAGGTTATGAGGACAGAGGATATAAGCGAAATTTGGTTTGAATATGAAGGGACTCCTCTGAAATGGTGAGTGAATATGTGAAATGTTATGTTAAATATGTGTAAATATAGATTGAATTCCACAGAGCTGAGATACAGTATGCACAGTTTAGCAAGCTCACCCAATACAGTAATGTCAAATATTAGCGTTTTTATGGCAGTGCTGTTGGGGTGTGACCTTATTGGATAAGAGAGCAAAAGTAGCATAAAATATTAATGTACATCTCTCCAGATCCCTATCTTTCTTGCTGCTAATAAGTCTGCAATCCATATATAATTAACCATTTATGATCTTTCTTCTATTAAACGTGTTGCATAAAGCATCTAATAGAATATAAGTAACCCTTTCATATATAGTACGACAGCGGGAAGCAGGTCCTATTTAGCAATGGAGCGACAGCAGCCACCTGCATTAAAGTGAAAGCATTCAGCTATGTAAAACCTTCGCTAATATCTTGACACTTTTATCATTATTTGTTTCATAGATTTGCAAATTCAGGCGATCAATTTTTGTCATAAATAGTTAGATTTTTTTTTACAGACTAATTGGGATCTTGGGTCTTGAGAAGTTGGGGAGCGCAGGTTTCATCCCCAAGAATTAAAACACAGAATAAAGTGCAATATGTTCTTCCTTGAGTGATAATAGTGTATTAAGAGTCTGAGAATGGTGCACTCCCATTTCTGTAATAATAAAAGGCATTATGTGTAATAGTAAGGCACAACAAATGTATACTTACAATAGATTCTCCTGACGAAGCTGGCTAAGCGAAACGCGTTGTTTGTGGCTGCAGTGATTCTTGGAGACTCTTTTCCATTCACCTCCTCTCACTCTGCTAACCGGATGTTGCTGTCAATGGAAGAGTCGGAGACCGATCAGGTGGGACGATGGTGGGATCGCTCACACACTGCACCACCAATACAGACATACCCCGGTTTACGGACACTCACTTTAAGTACACTCGCGAGTAAGGACATATCGCCCAATAGGCAAACGGCAGCTCACGCATGCGCCTGTCGGCATGTCTTGAACAGCAATACCGACTCCCTACCTGTACCGAAGCTGTGCACAAGCGGGGAGACTATAGAGCCTGTTACAAATGTATTATTTACATCAGTTATGCACGTATATGACGATTGCAGTACAGTACATGCATCGATAAGTGGGGAAAAGGTAGTGCTTCACTTTAAGTACATTTTCGCTTTACATACATGCTCCGGTCCCATTGCGTACATTAATGCGGGGTATGCCTGTACTGTCACTTTTGTTCCTTGACGCTTTTTAAGTGTACATTTGTTGTGCCTTACATTTACACACAAACATTTTGTATTGTCTGCACTGTGTTTCTCTTTTCTTTTGAGACATATACTGCTACATTATACCTTTCACACGATACATTGGAGAGAATGTAAGGGGAGATGCCTTTCCTGTAAGCTGATCCCTATATTCCATCCACCACTTTATGAGATTTGCCACAGTTTTGGAAATGCCTTTTTATTATTAGACAAATGGGAGTGCATCATTCCCAGACTCTTAATACACTATTATCACTCAACAAGAATATATTGTTTTTGAATTCTCGGTGATGAAATCTTCACTCCCCAACTTTTGACGATCTATTATCTAGGAGAACAACCGGAACATTCTCATGCGGGTTTAAGAGATGCATTTCTTACCCATTGATTTGGAACTTTATTAACTTGTTTCACGTGTTGTGGCACTTTCTATTCCTGTCACGGTTATCATTTTATCACGCTTCAACGTACTTCGTAGGAGCACTCTTTACTCTCTGCTCAGTAATGGTGATCTTTCCCTGTCACAAGACCATAATCCAGATCAGTGGTGTGCAAACTTTTTCGTCTGCGCCTGGAGGCCCCCCCCCCCCCTGCTCACGCGCCCACCACCTCCCCCTTCGTTTGTCACCGGCGTCATTTGACGCCATGGTGAAGCGTTGCCAGAAGCCGCTGGAGATCGTCAATACAGAGGCCTTGCGGTCTCCCCCAGCATTTAATTTAAATGCGTTGGAGAAGAGCGCGGGGCCTTTGTAAGCTCCCCGTCCGCCCCCAGCAGCAAAGTTTGCATATCCCTGATCCATAAAGGTAATCTTGTTAATTATATATAAAAAAAAATATATATACAGTATATATATATTTCTGTAGATGCAAAGTGCAAGTGGTAGGTGGAGACAAGGGCCCTCAGACCCTTGTGCGCAATTGTAGTTCCGGCTTACAGCAGTTGAATCTCTCTTTAAGACCGTCCGGTTCCCAAGATAATTAGTGTGGTAGTTGCAGTGCTATGCTCCCTTTTGGTAGAACAGTATGACTGTTCAAATATTGCAGCACCCACAGAGGGGTAGTGTGGAGATACCTTCATAAGTGTCTGATACTGCGATATACTGTTATAATCACTTTATATCTGGTAACCTTACGTACTATGTACTTATGATTGTTGATATACACCTTTTATCCGACTACATGCCTTCTATCCGACTGGGTATTTCCTTTTAGCTAAGTATATGCATACTTGTCACTTATACCACATCACAGCTGTCCGTTCCATTGAGGATTTTAATATCCTGTGTGTTTATATGTTCCCTATATATGTTGATTTGTTTCTGTTCGTCACATTAGATTTAACAAAATTTTATTATTTTCGGTTTTAATTACATATTGGAGTCTCTTGGCTTAGGGTTCATATACCCTTATTTTTGGTCCTAGTAATTATACTTATATCCAGTCTTTACCATATACTTATTTGTATACGGTGACTTTGAGTGCTACTATTAGGGCTTTTAGTGACCCCTGGTGGTCACTTGTCAAAGTGTTTGTTAGCACCCACAGAGCCAATGTGAAGCCACAACCAATTACTTTTCGGCTTCTTATTGGTATACAGCAGCAACCATGTTGGATTCTCCAGTAGCAGCACCGCCAGCTACCACGGTAATTATCTCGGTACCAGAGGTGTCCCTGGTGCTAAAAATAGTAAAATTCAGCACGGGGTGTGGGGGGCCTAGTTCCAATCTCTCTATTTTATAACATTCTTTGGTCTGCCCCTCCGTGAGATATAGCTCATCAGTGACATCATAACTCACATAGCCTGGTGGCAGAAACATCAAGTCAGGTGACTATAATGTTTAGACAGAAAGCAGGTGAAGAAAGAAAGTGTCAGTTGACATGGGAGGAGAGAGCAAGAATGTTGGAGGGGAGGCAGAAATAATTGATATCAAAAGGCATTAAAGCAGCAAAATGTGAAATCTGATGTGGTTGTTTTTATTTTTTTATTTTTAAATATATCAGTTCTGTACTATTAGATGATAGTGACTGTTTATTTTAATATCTATATGGAAATATTAGTGTGTGCTTATTTTGCATGTCTTAGACAGGTCTGCAACCCTGCCTTTCACCATTATCACCCAGCATACAGTGCTTCCACTGCAGCAAGGGATTCTGGGAAATGACATGCAAATGAGCATAAACCTACCCACAGACCGCTGTTTCGACCTTAATGAGTCATCAGTGTGAGGTTGGTTATACTGGCTTTGTAATATGAAGCTTTGGGTAGGTTCCACCACACATTAGTTAAGTTATGGTGGGTAAAAAAGTGGCAAAAACCCTCCACATATATATGTGGAGATATATATATATATATATATATATATATATATATATATATATATATATATATATATATATATATATATATATATATATATATATATACATATACAGTGTTCGACAAACCTATACATTTGCTCGCCCCGGGCGAGTGGATTTAACATCGTGGCGAGCTCCTATTGGCCCAAGCAGCACACGTGTGGTACTAGGTGGCGAGTAAATTTTTTTGTTCGGCGAGTAGATTTTTTGGTGATTTGTCGACCACTGTATATATATATATATATATATATATATATATATATATATATATATATATATATGTGGAGAGTTTTTGCCACTTTTTTTTACCCACCATAACTTAACTAATGTGTGGTGGAACGTACCCAAAGCTTCATATTACAAAGTCAGTATAACCAACTTCACACTGATGAGACCCATTAAGGTCGAAACAGCGGTCTGTGGGTAGATTTATGCTCATTTGCATGTCATATCCCGGAATTCTGGGAAATGACATGTAAATGAGCACACAATGTGTCACCTTTTGCCTGGAATATCCATTCACATGGAGCCCATTTAAACAAATGCATCGCCATTCACACAGCTTTTAAACACAGCATGGGATTGCAAAGCAAGTATAAACCAACCTCACACTGATGATACCCATCAAGGTTGAAACATGTCTGTGAGTGGTTGACTTGCTTTGCTAGTCCCATGCTGTGCTTAAAAGCTGTGTGAAAGGCAATGCATTTGCTTAAATGGGCTCCATGTGAATTGATATTCCAGGCAAAAGGTGACACACTGTGTGCTCATTTGCATGTCATTTCCCAGAATCCCTTGCAGTGGGAGCACTGTATGCTATGTGATAATGGTTTAAAGACAGGGTTGCAGACCTGTCTAAGACATGTGAATGTGCTCACAGTGGAGGATTTTGTTGCCGTTTTCATACACCATAACTTAAAATATATACAGCTCAACCCCATTATAACGCGATCCGTTACAACACGAATCCGCTTATAACGCGATGCAAGCGTTGCTCCCAATTTTTGTATTTATGAATACTTTGCAACACGATTATTGGTAAATTAAATACTTTATTGTACAATGCATACAATTGTACATTATTCCTAACGCGATCTGCTTATAACGCCATGTGATTCTTTGGACCCCAAGCACAGCGTTGTAAGGGGGTTGAGGGTTGCAGACATGTCTAAGACATGCAAATGAACATACAGTAATATTTACAGTTGGTTTATATATATATATATATATATATATATATATATATATATATATATATTCCCCAACTCCTAATGCCAGTTTTAATGAGTTTTAAAGCATTCTTTGACTTCTATAGCAGTACATACAGGACACCTACAAGCTCATATTGAACCCCCACAATAACCACAACATATATATAAGCATATAAGTGTCACAGAGGAGTGCTACTGAGCATGGCAATATATATTTAAAACCAAAGACAGAACATGAAACAGACAGAGCTCAGTGCACATCCAGTGAAACCTATACACGGTACAGTGCCTAAATATATATGTATAGATATCTATTAAATAAAATGGTCTTTTAGTTTAACAGATTTATTATAAATCATTCTTCCTGGTAATGTACAGGATATTAAAAATTTATATTAGTGTTAGGTACCCTTGAGATGTGGTCTGCCGTGTAGTGGCTTAAGGGCTTACAACACTTTGGCCAAAATGTTAATCTAAAATACCATTTTATTTAATAGATATCTATACATATATATTAAGCCACTGTACCGTGTATAGGTTTCACTGGATGTGCACTGAGCTCTGTCTGTGTTTCATGTTCTGTCTCTGGTTTTAACTTCTATAGCAGTGCAAGATCTTTGCAACATTTTCCTGTTTGTCATCTTTTGTTGCCAATATTCCCACCAGTTTGAGCTGCAAACTGTAATAATAGATCATATTATCTAAGTAATATAAGGATAGATTGTAGCTGCTGAGTTACACTGACTAGGATTGATTAAAACTTCAAGGCGGCCATTATGTTAGTCACAAAATCAGGATTTTGAAATAGATTTATAACAGGAGCACGAAACGATTGCCAGCTTAGGTGAGAATGTAGAATTATACATTGTCACATGCTTTACATATATAAATAAGAAATAAAGAAAAAAGGAGTGGGGGCGGGGAGGAATGTAGTATTGCTGCTTTAAATGAAAGATGCGGTGGAGAGAGGAGGGAGGAAAGAAAAAAGTAAAACCTGGCATTCTGTTGCGAAGGGCGGAGTTGGTGCACTTGGGCTGAGTGTAGTTATGTAAAAAAATAAAAAATTACATTTTTCGGTGCTTGCTGCTTGTACCTTTTGGGTGCGCTATAACACAGTTACCGTGCCAGAAGCCCAATTACATTGTCAACGGCTTTTTTGCTTGTTTGCTAGGTGAGAACATGAAAGGGGAGAATTACCTTCCGTTTGCGTCAACAGTTACGTCACGATCATGTGATCGCTCCCAAGCAGCATGTGATCGTGACGTGCTGTAGGGGCTCTGGCTCCACGGCCCATCCGAAAGGATTAAGTATGTCGGTATAAAAGCGGGGTTGCTTGCTATTAGAAAGGATAATTAAGGAAATAAACAGTACATAGTAACCTGATTCGTATGGTGATGAAAAAATAGATAATGGTGAATAATGAAAAAAACAACAACTTATTTTGACGTATTTTACAGTAAAAAAAACATTTATACAAGTTATAATGTAATGAGCTGGTTAATGTGTAGTGCAGGAGAATGCCAGATTCAGAAGGAGACATTTGGAGAAAGGGATCAATCCTCACAAATATTTTACAGTCAAAGTGACAAGATAGAAATGATACAAAAGATAAGATTTAAATGCTATAATTTTACAATTGAAGCAATACAATTCAGTATACAAACGTGGCCAAGCTTGTATGGTTGTCTTTAAACAGAAGCATTGGCAAGCTAGTCAGGTGAACGGGATTTGATGAGTTTGTTACTGTATTTGCTAACCGGTTTCATTCTGGGAATGACTGCTAGCTACTTGATACTGAACTGTGAAAGTAATTTCACTTTTAGGGTGTGGCACAGTGTCCCAAGAATCAATGCATAACTGCCAAGAGTGTAATATGTTTCAGTTTTCAATTGTTAATCAGATTGAGTGGATCAGTAGTATGATGAGTGATTTGTAGAACATTCACTTAGTAAGAATTTCTTACTAACAGAGCAAAATAGTTTCGGTATGTGCTAATAGCAAAAGTCACACCTGTATTTATGATATGTACGGAATATATAAAGGTGATGCTGAAGCCCTATAATAGTGCTCAATAAATACAAATGTAATATATCCTGTGTTTTTTTTCTTTTTTTATACAAACTTTTGAACTAACTTATCATTTGTGTATTACTTACAGGTAAGTAAACTTTCCATAATGTTAATCGTCCTCAAAACTGTAGTCTATATTCAAGGTACAGTCTAATTAAATATTTATATACAGGGACAAAATCTCTGCTGCTTCCCACCCCCCCCAATCATTTGTACCCCTTGTTATGCATTTTTAATATCCCTGAAACCTTTGCTGCCATTGCCCAATGTTCAGCACTTTGGCTAAGTCTGGTATCCCTGTAGATCTCGTAATGACATAAGTAGAAGAGGGAAAAGAGTACTGCAAAGAGAAACATAGGACCTGTATTTCTATAACACCAGCACATGTGGGGAACTTTCAAATGACACCTAATGCTATGAACTTTCCACTTTTCTAGTGGTCTGCATACAATCATTTATTCATTTGATCATCTTTTGTCCCTACATGTATGTGTTGCTTGTTTTCCTAAATCACCACACACATAGGACTGCACAAGGGGGCAGAATAAGACTTTTTTGTGCCCTTGCCTACAGAAATGCAGGCACCAATGGAACCAAGCAGATAGCCTATGTTAGAGTACATATCTCCAATGGTGTGTGCATTCATGTAGAAGTCCTTAAGAGACCTTGACAATATGAGCTGCTTGTCCCATACATCATTACTCTACTTGAACGTATCCAGTTCAGACAAGTCAATTGTGCCACCGTTTGCATGGCCAAATAAAGAACTCCTGTTACTCATCTCAAACTAGATAACATTATGGAACATGGTGGGGGGGGGGGGGGAGGGGGATGGGGGATGGGAGTGAGTCTTGTTTGGACAACATGTGAGCCTGGGAGTGAGCCTTGTTTGGAGGGCTGTGCCAACTCGTTCCATCTGGGCTCGGACATTTCATGAGGCATGAAAAAGTGGAACAAATGCATTTTAAGGGCCTGGTCACCCACTTGTCTTGGGCATGGTGTGAATTAACTACGTTTCTGCTCTAGTAAGTGACAGTCAGACCACTTCTTTCATTATTTTATGAATGAGATGAAATGGGCAAGACCAGGCTATCTAATAGAGTTTAGCCCTCCTTTCTTATTGACTCTTAAGTAACAAATAAATGTGTCAAACACTATCACATGGAGAACACTGTTGATTAGTAGTCTTTTATAAGGATCAGTTAGCCCAAGAGGCTGTATTGTATTATGAAAACTGATGTAGCCGGCAAAAAGTTTAAAGTATCAAAACCATCATGTTGACATCTCTATGATGCTGTGGTTTGTACAGTCTTTTATCAGCACCCAACTGTTCATAAGCTCTGTATAATTGTTTTGTATCTTCTGTACTGTATTAGTAGCTTTTCTCCCATGTAATCCCTTGTTGGTGATTATGATCTCCAGCAGGTGGCACCATTGGGCTGATTTGTATTTCATTTGATAAGTGCAGCAGGATTTGACTTGAATTGAACTAAACCGTAATTTAAAAATCCCCCACTGATTTAATCTAAGATAATTATATTCATGTTGTTTTAAAGAAAATATGCATGATGCAGTGTTTAGTGTTGTGACAAATGAGTCATTCAGAGCCAAGATGGGTAATAAATTTGAGTTATTACAATCATTTTTTTAAAGAGCTTTTATAGAGCTCTGCGGTGTTCTTTGAACTGATCAGATTAACCTGCACAAATAACTTAGTCTTGTATTTTGGTACCAGGACTGAAGTTGAAGGGACTTGCCAAAGTTCAGACAGAGATACGGGAATATTCACTAAAGCCGGTGGCGCGATTAATGCACCCGAACCGGTATTAACAGTCATTGACTTGAAGGGCAGTTAATGTTTGTTCGGGTGTGTTATAGTGCAACGGGCCTTAGTGAATAAGCCTCTCAGTACTGACTGAATCCTCTTAAATATGTAATTCAGCCTCAAATATGTTCTCTCTTTCTATGTATATTTACACGTGTATCACTGTTACAGTAATATTTCCATATACAAAAAGATTTGTTCCTTTCATTATTAGATGTTCGACAAGTGCAGAAAGTTACCATCCTCTTTGCATTTGTTTAATGTAATTGAATTTTTATATCACTGCATATTTTCCAAAAACAAAACCTACAGCAGTCCTAGAGGGGACAATCGCTTCCTGTAAAAATACAACAGGATCAGTTATTGTTGTTTTTTGTTTTTTTTTGTATAACCATTTATTGACCAATAAAAAATAAAATTCCTTAAAAGCAGTACCATCATAAAATGGTATTGGTTTACTCACTGTAAAATAATGCTTTTGTATGACATTAGTCATGCACTTCAGGGAAACGGCCATCATTATAATGGACAGTTAGTGAATCATACAACAATGTTATGGACCATGGCATTGAGTGAAACTAAGACCCTAAATACCTGTAGATGCATACATAAGAATTCAAATGACGCTATAATGTGCTATAGTTTAATAATAATGTTATGTAAATCTTGGTTGTACAAGATATGAGTATTTGAAGCTGCTTTTATGTTGACTTCTGATTTACTACATTAAACTAAATTTGTTTTCTACTTTCACTTAAATTGAGCCAGCTTTAAACACATTAAACTGCAAATGCCTACTTACTATATATTTCAGAATGCTTGTCTGTGTGTCTCATTATGCACGGCCAAACTATAAAACCTAGAACAACCAAACTTGAAAGGATTACTTTATGTATCAAAATAAGGCGCTGTCATGGTTTGGATCCTGTTGAACACTCCAACAGGGGTGCTGCTAGGAACGTTAGCTTCCATAGGTTATCTCACGCAAGTCAGCCACTATACTATGTATCTGCTACGTGACATCATAATGCACATAACCTAGTGGCAGATGAGGAGAGTCAGATGGCTATAAAGTTACCCAGAAAGTAGACGTAGAAAGAGAAGAAGTCAGTTGGCCCATGAGGAGAAAGTAAGAATGCTGGAGAAGGAGAGAGGCGGAAAGAATTGGGGACATCATAAGGTATTATAAAAGAAAGTGATGGGAGGGAGAAGGATGAGGGTGGGGGAGCAAAGGAAGCCGGTCTTTCTGACTAGAGCAGGGGTGCACAAACTTTTCAGTTCGCGCCCCCCCCTGTCTGTGCTCCCCTGTGCCTGCGCCCCCCTTCCTTACCTGCTCTTGGGCTCCAAGTGTCATATGACGTCACAACGTCATGCGTCGCGTTGCCATTTGACCCCGCGGCGTCATTTGATGCCCCGTTGTCATGGCGACGCATCACTCGAGCCGGCTGAGAGCAGGTAAGGTGAGTTGCAGAGGCCTCGTGCCTCCTCCGGCATTTAATTTACATGCCAGGGGGAAGAGCGGTGGGGCTCTGCAACCTCAGTGACCCCCATGAAAATCCTGCACCCCCAAAGTTAGCGCACCCCTGCTCTAGAGTACTGCAACTCGTGCAATGCTGGGTACGTGGCTAGTCTAATATAACTTGTACTGTATACATGTAACTTTATCAACTGGGTAGACAGGGCTCTGGGAGGCAACTTAACCTGTGTTATATCTGATTTTATTTTTTTCCCTTGCACTCCTGAAGTAAACCTTGATCCAGATGATAAATACCTGGTTTGTAGGACCGCACTATTGAGAACACTTCACTCAGTCATTTCTTGTTATACAGGTGCCTAGATACATTTAGAGTTTTTTTTTATGTACAGTACACAATAAAAACAGAGTTTGGAAAATTGGGAAAATAACATTGAGCATATTGGATACTTTTTGCCACTGTTAAATATCACAGCACATGGTTTCACTTCCACAAGAAGTATTGTACAATTTCAGTGTTAATGATAGTGTGGAATCCCTCTATATTTGCTCTTTGTTTTCACCCCAACCTATAACGCCTTGCTGTTTCTTGTCCCCTCTTCCCCACCTTACTCTCGCCTCCGTCATGCCCTGCTCCTCTTTGCGCACCCTCCTCCCCTCTCTTTGCACTGCCTACCTTACTGTTTGCTCCTTTCTGTGCACACTACACTCTCTACTTATCTCATCTTGTCTCTCCTTGGTGTCTCTCTGTTTCCCTTCCTACTCACCTTGGTGTCTCTCCTCCCCTCTCTTGGCACTCCCTCCTGCCCTATGTGCACACTACTCTCCAGTCCCTCCTCGTCATCCATCTATCTCCTCCTCTCCTTGCTGTCTCTCCTCCCCTCCTTGCTGTCGTTGCTGCACTCCCTTCTGCCCCATGTGTACACTGCTCTCCATTCCCTTCTCATCATCCATCTGTCTCCTCTCCTTGCTGTCTCTCTGTCTCCTCTCCCCTTCTTGCTGTCATTTCTTAGCATCCCTGTAATAGCTGAACCTGACTACGGAGATAAGCAGTTTGTGTGTATATGTATGTGTGTGTGAAAAAAATATAGATATATTTATTATTTCTTTTAATACTCCACCTACATCTAAAACGTTGCTTGCAGCCGTGATATGCTTGTTGTGACAGGCCGCAAAATGAGAGAGATGACTGAAGTGAATTTTGAAGGGTTTCAGAATCTGTCACCAATGTCTTTGAAGACAAGTGGTGGTCCAGGGAGAACCCCTGACTAAGTGTTATGGTTTTGTGATACTTTTTTTTCTTCTGCAGTTACAAATTGTTCCATATCTACTTCAGCAACAATTTGTGGCAATGCCTTACTAGATGAAAGTCACGCAAAAGTCATGCTAAATGGCATTTGGCAACTTGAAAGGACACAACTAGATTTTAGATATTAAAGTACAAAAGACATTCATAAACCTAAGAAGCTATTGGCTTAGTCTTCTACTACTATTTAAAGCTGGAGTTGATCATAGGTAAAACTTACTTTGTTTGACATTGTGCTGGTAAATCTATCCCGGCCCCAAACTCTGTGTCATGACTGAGTGAAAAATCAGATAAAACATGGGACGTTTCGGCAACTTTAACCGTCCATTTCAG